>NC_140991.1:22973510-23118510 GCF_052327205.1 Somniosus microcephalus
CATCTGGGTCTTTTTTGAAAAATCATGATGTTGGTTTTCTTTAGATTTACTGTTAGAGCCCAATTTTGGCAGTATTTGTCGAGTAGGTCTAGTTGTTGCTGTAATCCCTGTTCTGTGGGAGACAGCAGAACCAGGTCGTCCGCATAGAACAGGGATTTCACTTCTCCATCCAGGAGACGGAGACCTGGTGACTCGCTTTGCTCCAGCATGTCTGCTAATTCATTTATGTATATGTTGAACAGGGTCGGGCTCAAATTGCAGCCCTGCCGGACGCCTCTTCTCTGGGTGAAGAAATCGGTGCGTTTGTCTCCAATTTTGACCCCGCATTTGTTTTTCAGATACATTGATTTAATAAGGTCATAGACTTTGCCCCCTATTCCACACTGAAGAAGTTTATAATAGAGCCCTTCGTGCCATATAGAGTCAAAGGCTTTCTTGAAGTCGATGAAACAGGCGAATATTTTCCCATTTTTTGTTTGGTGTATATGTTTTTCAATGAAGGTGTGAAGGGTATAGATATCCTCTCTCTCTCTCTCTCTCTCTCTCTCTCTCTCTCTCTCTCTCTCTCTCTCTCTCTCTCTCTCTCTCCCTCCCTCTTCCCCCTCCTCTCTCTCTCTCTCTCTCTCTTCCCTCCCTCTCTCTCTCTCTCTCTCTCTCTCTCTCTCTCTTACCCCCTCTCTCTCTCTCTCTCTCCCCCCCTCCCCCCTCTCTCTCTCTCTCTCTCTCTCTCTCCTTTTCCCTCTCTCTCTCTCTCTCTCTCTCTCTCTCTCTCTCTCTCTCTCTTCCCCCCCCTCCTCTCTCTCTCTCTCTCTCTCTCTCTCTCTCTTCCCTCCCCTTCTCTCTCTCTCTCTCTCTCCCTCCCTCCTCTCTCTCTCTCTCTCTCTCTCTCTCTCTCTCTCTCTCTCTCTCTCTCTCTCTCCCCCTCCTCTCTCTCTCTCTCTCTCTCTCTTTCCCTTCCCTTCCCCCCCCCCCCCCCCATATCTGTCTGTGTGTCTCTCCTTTACTCTCTGTCCTCACTCCTCTCTCTCTCGCTCTCACAGGATGCTAATGTAACTGTATGGCTTTCTGTTTTTGACTACATGATGATGTTACCTGCTGTGTGTAAAAGGGTTTGTTTTATAATCAGTCCGCTTGCTCTGTGATGCTGATTCAGTTTTGTATTTAATGTCCAGCTGGGTTAAATCTGGCAGAACACCGTGTACATTTTGACACTGCATTAACAGATGAGTAAACAAGATTGCAATTTAAATTCTGCGCTCATATGAAACCGCTTCGAAATCAGTACAAAACTTCAAGTTTAATGACAGTAGTTTGGTGGCACAGCACTGTAGAGCATGGCAACCTTTTGTTCCAAGTACATGCTAAGCCAGTGTTGAAATACATGGGAGTGGTAATAACTAGATGATGGTAACATTGAAACCAACACTCCAACTGGCTATTAATGCAACATTTATAAAAAGCTTTTTTGTAAATCTTGCACAGTAGTTTTTTCCTCTGTGTATATATGTTGTATCTAGTGTAAATGCTGCAACAGTTATTGGCTTCATCGAACCCCATGATACGGGCATATCTTCTCATTCGTTATTGCCTGAGTGCCCAATATGTTGTCACTTTTTGGGAAATAAGCACAAGGGGGAGGATCTTCAGCTCGATAACTGACTGATCACCTGCCAGTAACAATTTTTATAAATGCTCGAATTGCCCTGAAACCACTCACTCTGCCGCTGCACTGGGAGTGCGAAGTGGATGAACGCTGGCTCCAGAGCTGACCATGAAGCCCGAGAAGAGGATAAAGATGGAAGTCGGAGCCCATCGAGGGCCGTGAGGCAGATGAAGATTGACGTTAAGAGCCCACTGTGATGTCCAAGTCGATCATATGTATGTTGATGGTGCCTGGTTAAATTGTCAGTGCCATCTTAACCCTCAGTCACTGGAAATCCGCACCTTACGTTGGTGCCTTTTTAAAAGGCTTCAATGAAATTATTTTAAACCGAGTAAGTTCCTTTTCTAATAGTTATAGTGCGTGTGACCTCCTAGTTTTTTTTTAGTCAATGCTCACCAAGATGAGATACTTTAGCCAGAGTTGCAGAGATTAATTTTGAAGGTAAAATAGAAAGTTTTATGTGATTTAAAAAAAAAAAAATGTGTCTTTTATTTCTGTGTTGCTCTCACACTACTGTTAACATCTGTGCATCACAGGCAGCATAAATCATACCTTAGTTTGCAGAAGAAATCCTATTTTCAAACAAAAATCTGGTAGCCTGTGATTTTGTTCAGTGCCACATTCCAAGTGCAGTAGTTTGTGTCTCCTGTTGGTGAGAGGGCTGGTTTACCAACACAAGAAAAAAAAATCAAGTCTCTAGTATTTAAAAAAAAAAGTAAATCATCCCTGCCTCTCACTTTGCCCGGGCCCTTTTTAAAGAGTACTTTCTATAAGACCTACCTGCTGATAAAAAGCATTCTTTTTTTTAAAGAAAAAAAACGAACTAAAGAAGTGCATGTGTCGGTGTTTCAAGTTTTTTTTTTAAATGTGAAAGCTGCTTTTTATCGTGCAACGAGAATCTGTATCCCAAGGTAGAGGTATGAAAGCAGACACACTGGCCGTGTTAAGTCACCGCTGCAAATCTGTATGTTTGCGGTGAGAATCGGAAACCAATGTCCTGTTTCCTTTTTGTTCCTGGTTTGGGACTTTGAGCAGTGTGTTAAAGGGAAATCTGGTGTCCAAGGAATGGTATGTATTTACTAACATCAGTCACCTGGAGTGTCTTTCTTTACTTAGTACCCTGTCCCTGCTGAATATTTGTTCAAGTATATAAAACACAATCGGCCTGGGGGTTAATGTGGTAAATAACTTGCTGCTCAATTGCAGTAACCGGTGTCTGAATTGACACTGACTTGTTAGTTTCTCCCACAGCTGGGTTTTTCTTTATATGGGTGCATGTTTAGAACTTGCCACATTAAAACTTTCCAAACTGTAATTTTGGCTTGGATTTAGGGAAGCTTCCCATCTCACTTTGTGCTATGAAGAGGGTATTTGTTTTTTGCGATGCATCTCAAATGATTTACATGGAGAATTTGTTTTATTCCGCCAGTGCCATTCAGTATCTGCTGAATGCCCTGTGGGGAAGGGGAAATGTGGAAAGCCATTGAGGAATCTATGAGCTGCTGGCCTCGCTTGCTTTGAAAGCTTGGGATTCAAATAGTTGAATACAGGGTTCATACACACGCCTGTGTCTCTATATTTCTACTTTTCTGTCATCGTTTTTTTGCTTCTCAGTACGATAACCAGTTCCCAAATTTTGCTTTGAGTTTTCTAGTGGCTTTAGTGTCAGCTGTGGCTCAGTTGGTAGTACACTCGCTGCTGAGTCAGAAGGTCGCCGGTTCAATTCCACTCCAGGGAAGAGACGTTAAACGGAGGCCCCGTCTGCAGACAGATTTTTGAAAACAGGGGAATCGAGGGTTATGGGGAGCGGGAGGGAAGTGGATTTGAGGCCAAGATCAGATTAGCCATGATCATCTCGAGTGGCGGAGCAGGCTCGCGCGGCGGTGCAGGCTCGCGCGGCGGAGCAGGCTCGAGCGGCGGAGCAGGCTCGCGCGGCGGAGCAGGCTCGCGCGGCGGAGCAGGCTCGAGCGGCGGAGCAGGCTCGAGTGGCCGAATGGCCTACTCCTGCTTCTATTTCGTATGTTCTCTCTCAGGTGGACGTAAAAGATCCCATGGCACTATTTCGAAGAAGAGCAGGGGAGTTCTCCCCGGTGTCCTGGCCAATATTTATCCCTCAACCAACATCACTAAAACAGATGATCTGGTCATTATCACATTGCTGTTTGTGGGAGCTTGCTGTGTGCAAATTGGCTGCCGTGTTTCCCACATTACAACAGTGACTCCACTTCAAAAATACTTCATTGGCTGTAAAGTGCCTTGAGACATCCGGTGGTCATGAAAGGCGCTGTAGAAATGCAAGTCTTTCTTTTCTTTTAGTGTTCTTTTGTTGCTGAAACCTTCCATGCTGCTGTCACCTCAGAACTTTGTTGCTTCTTGCTGGCCTTCCAAGCTCCGCCCTCCATGAGCTCCAACTCATCAAGAACTCGGCTGCTCATATCCTATTCCCTACCAAGTCCCTTACTCCCTTTGGTCGCTTTCTGTACCTCTCAATCTGCTCTGCCTTCAAAGTGTCAGCCGTGGCTCGGTGATAGCGCTCTTGCCTCGGAGTCATAAGGTTGTGGGTTCAAGTCCCACTCGAGAGACTTGAGCACAAAAATCGAGGTTGGTGCCCTTTTTCAGATGAGATGTTAAACCTTAGTCCATGTGGTGTATGTAACCTGTTCCACCTTAAGAGAACTACTTTAAGAGATGTACTACTTTCTCTTGGCTGCTGTATACTGTAATACCGGTGGTGACCACACCGGTATATAAGTGTTGTGTAAGGATTTGCTGGGCAGTTCAGCCCTGACCTCCGAATAGTAAAGACCTGTTAAAAGTTATTCTTCTTGTCTGTGTCCAGTGATTGATCCTAAACATAACTGGGACACACAGACTCAACAGTCCCCATCTGCCCTCTTGGCTGGATGTAAAAGATCCCATGGCACTATTTCAAAGAAGAGCAGGGGGAGTTCTCCTGGAGTCCTGGCCAATATTTATCTCTCAACCAACATCACTAAAAAAAATTAAAAAAAATCTCCTCATTATCACATTGGTGTTTGTGGGACCTTGCTGTGTGCGCAAATTGGCTGCCACGTTTCCTACATTACAACAGTGACTACTGAAATATTGGTCAGGCTACCAGGGAGAACTCCCCTTTAAAAAAAAATAGAACCTTGGGATCATTTGCGTCCAGCTGAGTGGACAGACAGGGCCTTGGTTACATGCAAATAAATACCCGCTAAGATGTAAGTACTCGTAACCATTGCTCCACCGAGGGATCAGTTCTGATCTGCGTCTTCCGATATTAAGTGCAAACACATTTTGCTACAGTAACAATCCTGGATCCCACAGCACCATGGATTTGATTTCTATGGTCCCCACTTCGAGGAGGCTGAGGCGATACGCGTGCTGTGTCTGAAGCACCACGACTTGCTCTGGGTTGATATGTCTGTCTCCCGTAAATGTAATTTTACTTTTAATCATAAAACCCACTTGGTAATGGGTTAGTGTTTCTATTCATGTATTTACATTTTATTTAGCCAACTCCTTGATTTCGGTAATTAAAATGGGACCCTGTAATTATTTAACTTCTTAAAATTTCTTCCCCATGCTTACAAATAGTACAGCACTTGATTCCCAGCTCATTAGGAGGCTGGGCTGATATCTCAGTATCTAGCTTGCTGCTGTCAGCTACAATATTCCATGGACATCGGCAGGGACTCTTTGTAGGGCATGTCAGCTGAGCCACAGTTAATTGCCACATTGTTGATCTGCTTAAAAAAACAATCGGAGCTGGGAATTTTTCTCTAATGCACAGCCCCTATGGAAGTTTATTTCTGTTGTAACTGCAACAATATTAAAAGGTGGCTCTCCCCATTAGTCTGTAAGTAGATCACCTTCTGCAGTAACAGCTGTCTGTTGGTGCGATCTTCCACAGTACATCTCCTGGCTGTCAGCAGAGCGTGTCTGCTACAGCAACATAGGAACAGGAGTCGGACATTAATCGGTGAGACCTTGTCCTTACCAGTCTACCTGTCGCAGATGCATCTGTCCGTGACTGTATTGGTAGGAGTGACCACCACAGAGTCCTTGTGGAGACAAAGTCCCGACTTCACACTGAGGACACCCTCCATCGTGTTGTGTGGCACTACCACCGTGCTAAATGGGATAGATTCTGAACAGATCTAGCAGCTCAAAACTGGGCATCCATGAGGCGCTGTGGGCCATCAGCAGCAGCAGAATTGCATTCCACCACAATCTGTAACCTCATGTCCCAGCATATGCCTCACTCTACCATTGCCATCAAGCCAGGGGACCAACCATGGTTCAAATGAGGAGTGAAGAGCTTGCCAGGAGCAGCATAAAGCATACCTAAAAATGAGGTGCCAACCCGGGGAAGCTGCAACATAGGACTACATGCATGCTATAGACAGAGCTAAGCGATCCCACAACCAACGGATCACATCAATGTTCTGCAGTGCTGCCGCTTCCAGTTATGAATGGTGGTAGACAATTAAACAACTAACTGGAGAAGGAGGCTCCATGAACATTACCATCCCTCAATGATGGCGGAGCCCAGCACGTGAGTGCAAAAGAGAAGGCTGAAGCGTTTGCAGCCATCTCCACGTGGTAGCAAGAAACGGCTGAGCGCACTGGATTCAGTAAAGGCTATGGGCCCTGACAACATCGGTGGCTGTCGTGCTGAAGACTTGTGCTCCAGAACTAGGCACACTTCTAGCCAAGCTGTTCCAGTACAGCTACAACACTGGCATCTACCCGACAATGTGGAAAACTGCACAGGTATGTCTTGTCCACAAAAAGCAGGACAAATCCAACCCGGCCAATTACCCCCTCATCAGTCTACTCTCAATCATCAGCAAAGTGATCGAAGGTGTCACTTGACGGTGTTATCAAGCGGCACTTACTCGCCGATAACCTGCTCACTGATGCCCAGTTTGGGTTCCACCAGGACCACTCTGCTCCAGACCTCATTACAGCCTTGGTCCAAACATGGACAAAGGAGCTGAATTCCAGAGGTGAGGTGAGAGTGACTGCCCTTGACATCAAGGCAGCTTTTGACCGAGTGTGGCATCAAGGAGCTTTAGTAAAATTGAAGTCCATGGGAATCGAGGGGAAACTCTCCATTGGTTGGAGTCATACGTAGCACAAAGGATGGTTGTAGTTGTTGGAGGTCAATCATCTCAGCCCCAGGACATTGCTGCAGGAGTTCCTCAGGGCAGTGTCCTAGGCCCAACCATCTTCAGCTGCTTCATCAATGACCTTCCTGCCATCATAAGGTCAGAAGTGGGGATGTTCGCTGATGATTGTACAGTATCATTCGCGACTTCTCAGATAATGAAGCAGTCCGTGCCTGCAATGCAGCAAGACCTGGAGTGCAGCTCCAACAACACTCAAGAAGCTTGACGCCATCCAGGACAAAGCAGCCCGCTTGAAAACCACCTTAAACATTCACCCCCTCCACCACTGACTCACAATGGCTGCAGTGAGTACCATCTACAAGATGCACTGCAGCAACTCGCCAAGGCTTCTTCAGCAGCACCTCCCAAACCTGCAACCTCTACCACCTAGAAGGACAAGAGCAGCAGACACATGGCAACACCATCACCAGCAAGTTCCCCTCCAAGTCACACACCATCCTGACTTAGAAGTATATCGCCGTTCCTTCATCGTCGCTGGGTCAAAATCCTGGAGCTCCCTCCTTAACAGCACTGGGAGTATCTTCACCACAAGGACTGCAGCAGTTCAAGATGGCGGCTCACCACCACCTTCTCGAGGGCAACTAGAGATGGTCTTGCCAGTGACGGCCACATTCCATGAATGAATGAATTAAAAAAAAAAAAATTAAAAAAAGCCCCTCGAGCCTGTTCTGCCATTGAATAAGCTCATGGCTGATCTGCACCTCAACTCCATATCCCCTGATGGGGATCTATTTTGCAATGTGCAGGCCTGATTGCTGTTGAATTAAAAACTTGGAAGACAGGCTCTCTGTTTATTTTGCAGAATCATAGATTTACACAGAATGTACAGCACAGAAACAGGCCATTCGGCCCAACTGGTCCGTCCTGGTGTTTATGCTCCACACCGGCCTCCTCCCACCCGACTTGCACTAACCCTATCAGCATATCTTTCTATTCCTTTCTCCCTCGTGTGTTTATCTAACTTTCCCTTAAATACATCTATGATATTCGCCTCAACTCATTCTAACCACTCCCTGGGTGAAGAATTTTCTTCTGAAATCCTTATTGGATTTATTAGTAACTATCTAATTTATGGCCGATAATCGGGTGACTTTAATGGCAGATTCATTAACCCACATTTTTTTGGGCCTACGATGCCCATCACTTCTCTGGACGCAGACCCTTGACACCAGAGATTGCAGTTGTCTGCTGAACACGTGTAATGTGTGTCTCTATTTCTGACTGTGAACCTCTTTTTTCTTTACCTCCGCCCCCTCCCCGCCCCATAGCTCATACGCACCACCTACTTTTAATAGAATAAGTTTCAAGTTGCGAAATAATTCCGATTACATTGGACAAGTCCTTTTTAAACTAATGCTGCCTTTATATTGCAGCACGGCCTCTGGAGCCAGCGTTGTAGTATAGCCACAGTGCGCTGGTGCTTGTGGTGGTATCGAGGCCATCATCTCACAGGGGAGGTTTCCATTGGATGCCCGGAGGGAGAGTGCCACAGTAAGCAAACCCAAGTGGCTGCCTTCGCTGCTATATGCTGCTGTCCGACATATCTCCCAAGTGTAGTCGGGCACAGAGCTCCGCCCCATCCTACAGGTCAGCAATGACAGCGGGGGGATGTGCATACTCAGAATCTTAAGTCGCAAACAAGAATTCTAAACAATTCTGCCCGCATAGCTTCACTGCTCTGATTACACCTTGCAAGGTAAAAAAAAAAAACAGTGAATTTAGATTGTCAGCAACCTCCCCATGCTGCAGAAACGCTTCCACTGGAAGTTTAAAAAGGACTTGTCCAATGTAATCGGAATTATTTCGCAACTTGAAACTTATTCTATTAAAAGTAGGTGGTGCGTATGAGCTATGGGGCGGGGAGGGGGTGGAGGTAAAGGGAAAAAAAAAGGTACACAGTCAGAAATAGAGACACACATTACAGGTGTTCAGCAGATAACTGCAATCTCTGGTGTCAAGGGTCTGCGTCCAGAGAAGCGATGGGCATCGTAGGCCCAAAAAAATGTGGGTTAATGAATCTGCCATTAGATTAAAGTCACCCGATTATAGGCCATAAATTAGATAGTCACTAATAAATCCAATAAGGATTTCAGAAGAAAATTCTTCACCCAGAGAGTGGTTAGTGTAGACATAACTCGAAGACTCCACTTGAGTCTGGAGTCATCAAAGTTAATGATGTGGCTTTCGTAGATTTGCTGTTGTGACTGCGACACTGTTGATATTTTTATGTTGCTCGCGTGCGATCGGTGGCAGAATTGGAGAGTCTTTGCTCAAGAGCTGGTTCTTCCATAGTCTCAGGCACATGTGTAAAAATAACTTGTGAACTCTGGAGTTCAGTGCAGCTCAGTGTGTTAGCGGAAAGGATTGTTTAACTCTCCTGGGAAGAAGCTTTTACTGTTGATGGCAACCAGAGTTATAGTAATAAATTTGTGAAAATGTACAGAGGGAGCAGGGCAGTGCTTTCGGTAGTTTGTTTAAACACTTTTTAAGAAAAAAAGCGATCGGCTTGTATCTAAGCTTCCGATTTCTAACTATTCATTTAGGTTTCATTTCATCTTACAAGCCTAATTTCACTTTGTCTGCAGGTTTTGTAGTTAGTTACATTTCAAGAGCTGTGATTTTTGTTAAATTCGTTTTCATTTTCCATAACACTGCATATTTAATAATATTAGTTGTGCATATTTATATGGGTTCATTTCATATGGTTGTGCTGCCTTCTTGGCTTAGTTCCTTCAATTAATGCTCCTTCTCCAGTTCACTACGACAGTCTGCTTAATTACAGAACAGTAGTTGTCTTGAGGTGTCTGTTTAATGGGCTGGTAGGGGCGCTATTTGAAACAGATGAGTTTGCATATATAAATGTAAATCCCTCACGCTCTCGCAGAGTTGTATCTTCACCCCCCACCCCCCCCCCCCCCTTCCTTCCTTTGAGCAGTTCATTCACGTGCTGCTAGGCATGACAGAGGAAGAAGGGATGTGCTGTGTCTTTGCTTTCAGCAGAAAGGTGGGGGTATGGGGGGGGGGGAAGAGAGAATAGATGCTTGCAGGACTTCAAGAGGAGGCCCCTTTCTTTAGCAAAGCAGCTTTGAGTTTCAGCCGGGATCAATACAGCAATCTTGCCAACCTGCTCCTCTTTGTTCTGATCTAGGTGTGCACAGAGTGTATACCGTGATGGGGGTGAAGAACCGCCCGCAATGCTACTTCGATGTGGAATTAAACAGGGCTCCAGGTAAGACTCTTGTTTCCCCTTTTATTCCCAGCAAGTATTTTTATCTTGATGATAAATGTCACATTTTTTGGTGTGCTGAGCTTTGCAGACGGTCCTTGCATTGTTTCTTGTTATGGTTTGACTGTGTTTTAAACTGCTTTTATAAATATGAAATGTTGTCGCTCAGAGGCTAAGCACATGAATTGAAAACTGTATTTATGTTGCCTACGGGTATTTTGTTCACGCCCCCTCCAAGGACCAGTGAATAGATCAAAGCGTGTTTAGCTATTAAATGATTCGCGTTAACTTCGACCTGTCTTGTGTATAATAATTTAACCACTTGTATTCTTCTCTGCGTTAGAGAGCCAGGTACTGTATGGTAGTTTGTTACTTCATAAT
This sequence comes from Somniosus microcephalus, assembly GCF_052327205.1. Taxonomy (NCBI): domain Eukaryota; kingdom Metazoa; phylum Chordata; class Chondrichthyes; order Squaliformes; family Somniosidae; genus Somniosus; species Somniosus microcephalus. The sequence goes on from NC_140991.1 coordinate 22,983,979, forward strand.
TGAATGTTAGAGGTAACCGGATAGGATGTGGATCCTACTGTTTATCATATGACGGCTCCCTCTGTGTTCCGGAGCTGACAGCTCTCGGCACCTTCGCAAACTTCAGGTGAACACAGAAGTGACTGATTTGCAAGGAAAAGGCTAGTCTGAACTGACCTTTCCACCAAAACATCAGCAACCCAAAACCCGAGCTGTCTTAGTTTCCGTTGTGCGACCGAAGCTGCAAGACTGATATTTTGCAGCCCTGAGTCACTGTTTTTCACGCAATGACTTCATTACCCAGTTGCTCTCCTGAGGTACAGGAGGAAGATCAGAAATATAACGGTGACAAAAATTGTGATGCTGATTCTTGCACTGATTTATGAACATGCATCAGCGGACGAGGCTGGAGTCAAAAGTTTGCTTGTTTCAAAAAATTAATCCTTGCTCCAAATGTTCACGTGAAAAAGCTGCAGAAATAAATTTACAAAGCTGCTTTATTGCCTGTATTTATAGGGAGCATAGGTGCCAGTCTCTTTGTGTATTTAAAGTGTTGGAATGCAGAGGGTTGGCATTGGATGATCATGCGAGACACTGAATGAATGGTTCCAGAATGCATTATTTTTCCAATTTCTACCTTTCTCTCCCACCCTGCTCCCGAAGGCTGGATTACAGCTCTGCTGTGCCTTGGCCAAATGGCCATTCATCCCGAGTGAGCCCCGACAGAGTCAACTGTCTGATTTTCCGTGGGGGCGGGGTTATGTCGGGCAAACCCGATCTGTCTTCATCCAGTAGCAGTCACTGGGCAATGAGCAGAAACCCTACCCATGGGTTCTCCCGCTCTCTCCCTCCACCACCACCACCACCTTCCTAGCCACGGAGCACTGAAGCTCGTTCATAGAATTATGCAGCACAGAAGGAGGCCAGTTGGCCCATCGTGCCGTTGCCAGCTCTTTAAAAGAGCTACCCAAGTAGTCCCTCTTTCCCCATAGCCCTGCAGATTCTTCCCCATTCAAGTATTTATCCAATTCCCTTTTGAAAGTTAGGACCTGGAATGAACTGCGTGAAAGGCCGGCGCCGCCCTTTCACGCAGTTCATTCCAGATCATAACACTTGTTGTGGCGTGGCTTAGATCAGCTAACTCGGACCAAGATTGAACCTAGGACCTTGTGGTTGGCATGACTGAGTACTGCACTGGGCCGGCTAATCATTCGGGAGCTCAGTGCTGCTATTTTTAAACTTTGGTATTATTTATAGTCTGACGCTAGAGGACTTGAAAAAACATTCTCACCAAGAACTATATTTTACACTTTCCTCCTTCTAAACCAGTAAATCTATTGAGTTTTATACAGTGTTCGGTGAATCGTTCTCACAGTTTGCTCCATTGTGATTTATCATTTTGTACGGTCAAATTTATCACTACCATTTTGAGGTTAAATAAGAAGGAAATTTTAGGTGAGTATTTTTGTTCAGAGTATTCCTTCATTTTATATGTAGAAAAATTATAAACCTGCGACACTTGTTTGAAATTTTTGTAAAAATGGAAATTTACTCAACCTTAAAGAGCCCCCCCCCCCCCCCACCGAGTGAAGCCCTCCCTCTTTGCTGGACTCACCGGGACAACATCCCGTGACTTTGAACCAGCCTCCGAGCGAATCCACAGCTCTGGGACTTCAAGGTAACTGTGCTCCTGGCTTGGAATTTGCAACCCCAGCCGGTATCCTGGTTTCGGAGTTCTGCAGCTTGAGCGTGCCCCCACCACCCCCCTTCGTGTTTCCTATGGAGTCATTCTGGGGCGCTTCCCATCAGTTACTACATCAGAGGGACCTGGCAGGGAGGCAGCCCTGATTCAAAGGTCTTTATTGGGGTTAGAAAGTGGATGTTTTCTTATAACCACATTTAAAAATGTCGTAAGTATATAATTTTGTTATATATAAAATGGGGAATTACTTTGAACAAAAAGCGACTTTCCTTCCCTTTCAGTCCTATCTTTTGAGTTCTCCTGTCATTGGACTGTCTCATCAGCATTTCCGCTTTATAAAAATCAAACCGTTGCAAAGAATTAAGGTCAACTTTAATCACCTTCCCGCTCCCTTTAAAAAAAATATTGTGACTGCTGCATAATTGAGGGAACTAATTTGAGACAGTGAGGGAGATGAATCAGTATCATTAGAGACACTCTAGGCATTAAATCTAGAGTGCTACAGCCACCCGTGTGTATATTCAGCTCCCTCATGCTGCCAGGCTCAGTAACTGCTCCCCATCGTCCATGTTATCAACACCCACGACTTAGAAAGGAAACGGAAAGCTGTTTTTATGGTTGATCTTTTCTCATAACTTGTTTTGAAGGCGACACTCTTCAGAGATTTGTAGTAGTTTAACAAAAATCTTAAATTTTATATCTATTGACCTAGATTATAAATAAATCAAAAGTACTTCAAATTCAATTGGCACGTGGAGAACTTGAGGCTTTTTGAAAAGCCTCCTCAGCGTTCTAAATACTTTCATAGGCCGTGATGTTTCAGCCCCCCCTCAAAAGCCTAATGAAACGAACTTGCGTCGTTTAAAATAGAAATCTTAATGCAAATGTATGAGTTTTAGGCAGGAGGAACTAATGATTCACATTTAATCAATCCAGCTATGGTTGCTAATAGCAACTGGGACTGTAAAAAGGTTATAAATTAGGAAGCGGTAACATTCGTGTCCAATTAAGTCAAAAGTTCATGTGCTGGATGTTAATATGGCTCCTTGAGGGCCACCATTAAATTTCACTAACACTTCTGGAGACAGAACCTCTGATCCGGCTTTTTGGTGTGGGGCGTTTCTAGCGAGGCTTCTTTTCACAGCTGGTAAACACCAGTGTCTGGTTATAGTGTGGGTTGTTGCAGCATCCATGTGCCTGGACATTTTATTGAGAAGGGCTGCGGCCAACAGTCCAGGAAACCACCAAGTTTGGGAAGAGAAAAAGAGAAGACAAATTGGGAATCGTTGGCTGACACCAACAATGAGTTTTTAAGAACCTGAGAATTTCAGGAGGAAGAGAAGATCGAGCCAAGGAAGGAGTTTAATAGATTGAAGGTCCTGCTGAAGAATGAGGACTCCGTCATCACAGTGAGCACATAGGAAAAAGGATAGCCTCCTATCTGGAGCTTACAGTGGAAAGTTCAGAGGAGCGTTGATAAAATAGAAAATGGCAAAAATAAAGGCTGCAATGCAGAGTTTGGCGATTGGAGACGAGAGAAGGAATCTCTCTTCAGATGCAGAGCTGGTTTTTTTTAATCCTGTCTAGGAGAGCAAAAGGTACGAGAAGAATCTGGAGCAAATCTGACATTGAAGCCTACATGTTAATTACCACCAGAATGGCTATTGTGTGCTTTAGACAGGAGTGAAGTGGAACTTCCACACAGCTTTTCTAGGTCAGCTCATTAGCATAATTTCAGGTGTAAATTTGGATAGATCTGAAGACAAAAAACTAGTGGTTGGAAGGGGAAATTCATTTAAGTCTAATTTAAAGGAATGAGGACAATTTAAAAGGAAGTTGTCTTAATAAGGGAGCAAAATTTATGAAAGCCTCTGCAGAGCCTCCAAGGCATCTCAACCTATCAGCTGCTTATCCCAAGGCTGAAGAGGCAAAAATGAAAGGAAAGGAAACCCATGGTGCAGACGTGAGCCTGCGGGCAAGTGATGGAGCAGCTCAGCAGCCACCCACCCTATGTTTACTGGTGGTGCTGTATGAAATGTTTGTGAGGGGCAAGGTCCTTTATGCCATTCCAATGGCACCATCCCCATAGGTCAGCATTGCAGTATGCCTTCAAGGAGGTGGTGCTTAGTTTCAGGCCACTGCTGAATGTTTCTATCACTGAATGTGTCAGCGCTTGCTGCATAGTAAAGGTGGGTGCCCTTGTAGCAAAGGGCACAGCACCTGCATCTGCTGACCCAGACCCTGAGAAGTTAGCTCCCCACAGTCATTGCCAGGGACTTGTACCAGCGCCTGTAGAAAGTTAGTGGCATCTTGGCAGGTGTGGGCAATCGGGCAACATTAGGCGCTTGATCAATCTAAAGGGGGTCATAATTTGATTGGTGACATATATCTCACTGATGCCGTCAGGGTTCCACATTAATTGTGCTGAAACTGATCTGAAAAGTTCGATGCTGTTGCCAAGTGTAAAGTAGGTCAAACTTTTGTTTCACTGAAAAGCAGGGCAGCTGGGGATGGGCACTAAATACAGCCTTGCCAGCATCACCCATATCCTGAGAACAAATACTTTAAAAAATCATCCTCATACTAGCAGACTTAGTGCAGTTATACTGTTAAATAACCAAGCGAGTCCACACAATTCAGGAAAGGCCATTTCTCCAAAATTACATATGGGTTGGCATCATGCTGTGATATGTGTTAACATGTACACCTAAAATTCTTTTGCCTGCTCTTTTAACCTGTGCCAGTGCCTTTTGTTAAAACCGCAGACCAAGGAATTTCATACAGTCCAGTTAGCATATTTGTCACTAATATTACACAGCGGGATTTCAATCCGTGTGTACACTGAATTTGGGGCAGTTTTATTATGTAACTCCTTCCTGTTGTGGACTGGATCGAACCTTGCACCATGGAGCGGATTCCATTCATACAGATCTGCACAAGACGGAACCTGTGACACAAAAAGGTTGCTAATTTATTATTGAGTTCATTTCAATTCAAATGAGCCATAGTTTAAAACAAATGTGGTTCCTCCATTCAAATGAAAATAATTCATTTAACAGTTGCTGGAAGTACATTAACTTCAGATCCTGCACATGTGAAAGAGGGCCGAAGATCCTCTAGAATATGCCGATGCAGTCCCGTTTTGAATTTGGCAAGGAGCTGCAATTCATCTGTAGAATTTTACAACCTCAGTAAAAGCACTTGCTTCGATGGCAAGCAGCCAAATTGTAGTTAGTTTTGCAGAAAGATTCTGGCTTATAATTCCCAGGAAGTTGATAGACAAGAGAAGCAGGGGTTGTTCTCCTTAGAGCAGAGAAGGTTGAGAGGAGATTTGATAGAGGTGTTCAAAATCATGAGGGGTCTAGACAGAGTAGATAGAGAGAAACTGTTCCCATTGGCGGAAGGGTCGTGAACCAGAGGACACAGATTTAAGGTGATTGGCGGAAGATCCAAAGGCGACATGAGGAAAAACCTTGTTACGCAGCGAGTGGTTAGGATCTGGAATGCACTGCCTGAAAAGGGTGATGGAGGCAGATTCAATCGTGGCTTTCAAAGGGGAATTGGATAAGTACTGAAGGAAATGTTTTTTGCAGGGCTACGGGGAAAGGGCGGGGAGTGGGACTAGCTGAAGTGCTCTTGCAGAGAGCCAGCACGGGCTCGACAGGCCAAATGGCCTCCTTCTGTGCTGTAACCATTCTGTGATTCTGATTGGCGCAATCAGTCAGGAAGGTTGGTGAATTATCACTGGGTTGCTATTAGGGACTGGATTGAGTAAAGGTTGTCCAAAGCTGGGGAACAGCCTGCACACGCATCCTATCTGTTAGGAAATGTTGCATGACATTGATAGTTGTGTGGGGGTGGGTAGGGAAAGGAAGAAAGTTTTTCATCTATTTACGACTTGTGTGTCTTGCTATCACGTTTGCACTTATCTGAATAGCAGGAGATTTACTTTGATCACCGAGTACAAATTTCTTACCATTATCTGCACGAAGGGAAACGCGACCCATACTTGAAGCGGGTAATTTAAATAGTTCGAGATTCTATCCTGTTTTCTGATGCGGGTCTTGAGTGTTTCCAAACAGTGGCCTGAAGCGCTCAATTAAAATGGTCAGGTCATCAATTTGTTACCAAGGTTTGGATAGCCTGTAATTAGAGCCCAGCCGTAAAATAGGGGACCTTTGGTTTTTAAATCATATTTTGGCTTTCTCCGAGAAATCGGTCGGCGGAGCTGCCTAAGATGTACTAATTACTGCATTCTCTGATTTAATGAAGGCGTTTGCTGCTAAAATAGTGGGACCGAGAGCTGCCACTGATTCTTGACTGTGGTATCAGCTACATTCACATAAGTACCCAAGCCAGTAGTAGGTGTGCCTTCGTCTCCTACTACTGCTTGGCATCTGTTTCTCCCCCCGTGAAGTGCTTTGGGATGTTCACTATGTTAAAGCTGCCAAATAAATACAGTTGGTTAGGAAATGAATATCCGCACCGTCAGTCTGCAGGAATATAGTGAAACCGTTTCTTTAATTTCTACTCCTGTCGCTGAAGGTAAGCATGCAGGTGCAGCAGGCGGTTAAGAAGGCAAATGGTATGTTGGCCTTCATAGCACGAGGATTCGAGTACAGGAGCAAGGATGTCTTGCTGCAGTTGTACAGGGCCTTGGTAAGACCACACCTTGAGTATTGTGTGCAGTTTTGGCCGCCTTATCTGAGGAAGGATGTTCTTGCCATGGAGGGAGTGCAGCGAAGATTCACCAGACTGATACCTGGGATGGCAGGAATGACGTATGAGGAGAGATTGGGTCGATTGGGCTTATATTCGCTAGAGTTTAGAAGAATGAGAGGGGATCTCATTGAAACTTATAAAATTCTAACAGGACTAGACAGACTAGATGCAGGAAGGATGTTCCCGATGGCGGGGGAGTCCAGAACCAGGGGTCACAGTCTAAGGATAAGGGGTAAGCCATTTAGGACTGAGATGAGGAGGAATTTCTTCACCCAGAGCGTGGTGAACCTGTGGAATTCTCTACCACAGAAGGCAGTTGAGGCCAAGTCTTTAAATATATTCAAGAAGGAGTTGGATATATTTCTTAAGGCTAAAGGGATCAAGGGATATGGGGAGAAGGCAGGGACAGGGTACTGAATTTGGATGATCAGCCATGATCTCATTAAATGGCCTACTCCTGCTCCTATCTTCTGTGTTTCTATCTCCCCTCTGGTTCTTTTTGCCACTTATCTTAAATCTGTGTCCACAGTCTCTCCTTACTTACTCGACCAAAACCCCTCATAATTTTGAATACTTCTATTAAATCTCCCCTTAACCATCTGTGTACTAAGGAGAGCAATTCCAGCGTTTCTAGTCTCTCCACATAACTGAAGCCTTCCATCCCTGGTCTCAGTCTGGTAAATATCCTCTGCACCCTCTCCAAGGCTTTGACATCCTTCCTAAAGTGCTGCCCACACAGTACTCTAGCTGACGCCTAACCAATTATTTATAAAGGTTCAGCAGAACTTCCTTGCTTTTGTACTCTGTGCCTCTATTTATAAAGCCCAGGATGCCATATGCTTTTTTAACAACCTCCTCAACTTGTCCTGCCACATTCAACGATTTGTGTATTTGAACAGCCGGGTCTTTCTGTTCCTGCACCCCTTCAAACATATATATTTGTTGTATAAAAAAACTATGACCCCAGTTTTGCAATTTCAAAATAAGCACTTCTATGTCATGAATTAATAGAAAACTACTTCCTGGGCACAGCTGCATCCACTCCGATGAGAGGCTAATGGATTCCTTTCCAGTTTCTTTAAAAACTCAGGTGAGCAACAAAACAAAATTGGAAGCTGATAAAGGACCTCCAGTTTCTAATGAAGATGGAGTTACCCTATAAGAGCATCAGGAGGGAGGGGGGCGGGGGGGGGGTGGCGAGGGGGAGGGAGAGGGTAAGACAGATTACAATAATGAAATTTTAATGAACTTTGCAGTTACGTTATAAAACCCCAATTGAGTCCTAACTAGATTAAATTCTGTCTATAATCCATTCTTAAAATGGTAAATCAAAGATGATATTGCATGTCCATGGTCTTGTTACAGTGCCTTTTTTCTCTTTAAAGGCAGCGTGTGGTAAGGAGATTTGAAAGCACACCACTTTAGCATTTCACTAATGAGATTCCCTGCAGATAGAAGCTGCCTTGCTCCTTGCTGTGTGATGAAACAGAGAAATTACAGGTTGTCTTGCAAAATTAGACACAGGAGTTTTGTAAATGTACATTAAACATAAGCATAATCAACTAATGCGGAAACTATTTTACATTTTGATAGTTTGCTGCAAGGCATTTACACTGCCATTGGTGTGTTTGGTAATAATCGTTTGAGCCCCTAATTGTGGCCTACGAATTTTTCAGATTATGTTCCAAAACCTTTACTGAAAATGTAATCTGTCAGAAGTTTAAAATTCTAGTTGCCTCAGTTACGAAGCGGTGAATCCTTGTGGGAAAAATTGCCCTTGCTCTTCACAGCAGTGAAGTGTTTTTAGGTTGGTGATATTTAGCACTTATGAATTATTTAACAGCACAAAATACTTGTGAAGGTCCTAGCTGTTGTGATAATCCAACACGGCACTAATTGAGATAGATTAGTTAAAGTAGACTAGAAAGACTAGACACATCACCGTTTTAGTAATTTATTTATTATTTTCCAACAATATAAACCCAGATAATACGATGGCCAATATGCAATATAAAGAGTTTGAATAGCTACATTTTCAATAGAGCTAACATAGTTGGGTGCACAGTACGAATATGTCAGCATTTGGGAAATGAATAATAATTAAAGTTGGCTAGCCATCATCGAGAAAGGGGCATGCAAAATTAGACTGTTTGAGTATCAAAATGGATCCTCCTTTACAGTCCCATTTGCTCAAGCTCATGAAGTAAAGAAGCACTACCAAGCTGGACATCATCCAAAAAGCAAAGGGAACACTCCCAACATCATAAGGTTGTGAACCAGGAGGAACTTGAGATGTGTGTTGTCTACATAGCTCTGATAAACTTCGTCTGATTTAAGATGGCGTGAAAACATGGTCTAGTCTGTTGAGTCGACTTTCCACAGTAACTGGGCCCAAGCAAAGTGCAAGAACAGCCCATTTCACCAATCCTTTCACCAATCTGATTTCAGTACTAGTGGATGGCACGCAACAGCAGGGCGATCAGGCAGCCCCTTGCTGGATCCTCTTTGGGAGACACAACTAGCAGTTGAGCAGGCTTAACTATAAATTACACTTAACAGATTCACTAATGGAGCTTTGTGCATGCCCATTTTAGTGGAGTGGAATTATTAGAATGGACTGCAGCAGTGATTTTAAGACCCCTTGCACATATTGATGTACTCCCAGGGAGCTCCTGACCTAATGTCTGAGAGACCATGTCAGCTACCCAATGGCAAACAGTATAATTATTGAAGATTTTTAAAAAATTATTATATAGAAACAGTGGTCGTAAGTCAACACAGAAAAATAGTGAACTCTACTGATAGACAAGAATCGGACAATTATGGGGACCTTCTGAGATCTATTCAATGATTCCTAGGGTCCAGGAACCCCAGTTATGGATCAGTCAGTGGAGAAGGGAATTTTCCAGGTGGACAGATTATGGGTTTTGTACCATCTGCCCTCGTAATGGACGTAAAAGATCCCATGGCGGTATTCGACGAGCGGGGAAGTTATTTATCCAATATTTATTCCTCGACCAACATTGGCTGATGTGTAGTAACTGTTGTACTGTAGGGAAACACATCAAAAAGTACTTAAATGGCTGTAAAGCGCGTTGGGATGTCCTGAGGTTGTGAAAGGCTCTATATAAATGCATATTTCTTTTTTGTATTGTTCATGCCATTTTATAGGTTCACCTTGGTGTTTTTTTTTTTGCTTCGAATCTCTGAAACGTTTTCTCCAACACATATTACAGTAAGTAGTCACTGGAGACGAGAAGAGAAACATGCCCTCATATTGGTCTGTAGAAATCAATAAAACAAATCATGCATTCTCAGTCCTCTGGAGCAGACGGTGCCTGTGCAGGGTAATCTTCCTTCAGCTGTAATAAAATGGATGTGCAGAAGGCTTCATCGGCAAGCCCAATAACTGCATTTATATTGAAAACAGATCAAAAAATCCTTCGTAGGGTCATTTTGATGAATGTATTTCATTTGTTAAACATCATCCATGCACTAAAGTTCCCCTGTATGCAAGATTAATGGAACTGTATTCTTCCTGCAAGAAGAGATGCCAAATCATTTTATGGTGTGATCACATGTATATTTTAAGTCTGCACATGCTGACGTGCCAGGACAGCCTATCCATGTGGATAGTCTAAGCAAATGCTTTATGGCCCTATTTACTTGAGGAGGCATGATGCAATGGCCTTGGAGGTAACTTTCACCTTCACCGCCTGGGCAGTGATCTGGTGGAAGGGATTACCCACCCGTTGTAGAACCCGTCTGATTTCCGTCCCACTTTTTAAAAAAAAAAAAAAACACACCTCTGCTGTTTTTGGGCATTGCTGGCACAGAATGTCCATAGTGGTTGCTATACAAGTCACCTATGCTTCAAAAGTTATTCACTGTGTGCACTTGGAGATGTTTTAGCATAATATACGATATATACTTTATATATTAAAAATCTCGTGTCTTGTGTCTTTGTGAATGTAGTGTTGTAAGGAACGGTAGCATAGTGGTTATGTTAGTGGATCAGTACTCCAGAGGTCTGGGCTAATGATCCGGGGGCTAATGATCCGGAGACATGAGTTCAAATCCCACCACTGGGGAATTTATTTAATTATCAGTAATGGTGACCATGAAACTATCAGATTGTCATATAAACCCATCTCATTCACTAATGTCCTTTTTTCGGAAGGAAATCTGCTGTCCTTACCTGGTCTGACCGCTATGTGACTCCAGACCCACAGCAATGTGGTTGATTCTTAACTGCCCTCTGAAATGGCCGAGCAAGCTACTCCGTTGTAACAAACCGCTCTGAAAAACAATAATAATGAACCCGGCATCGAACTCTGCACTGGCTACAGACAGGACAAAGGCACACTCAGCCCTGTCGACCCATTAAAGTCCTCCTCACCAACATCTGGGGACTTGTGCCAAAATTGGGCGAGCTGACCCACAGACTAGCCAAACAGCCTGACACAGTCATACTCACAGAATCATACCTTTCAGCCAATGTCCCAAACTCCTCTGTCACTATCCCTGGGACAGACCCACTGGGGTGGCAACACAATGGTATACAGTCAGGAAGGAGTGGCCCTGGGAGTCCTCAACATTGATTCCGGACCCCATGAAGTCTCATGGCTTCAGGTCAAGCATGGGCAAGGAAACCTCCTGCTGATTACCACCTACCGCCCTCCCTCAGCTGATGAATCAGTACTCCTCCATGTTGAACACCACTTGGAAGAAGCACCGAGAGTAGCAAGGGCACAGAATGTACTCTGGATTGGGGACTTCAATGTCCATCACCAAGAGTGGCTTGGTAGCACTACTGCTGGCCGAGTCCTGAACGACATAGCTGCCAATCTGGGCCTGCGACAGGTGGTGGGAGAACCAACATGAGGGAAAACCTACTTGACCTCGTCCTCACCAATCTACCTGCCGCAGATGCATCTGTCCTTGACAGCATTGGTAGCAGTGACCACTGCACAGTCATTGTGGAGACGAAGTCCCATCTTCACACGGAGAACATCCTACATCGTGTTGTGTGGCACTACCATCGTGCTAAATGGGATAGATTCAGAACAGATCTAGCAGCTCAAAACTGGGCAACCATGAGGCGCTGTGGGCCATCAGCAGCAGCAGAACTGTATTCCACCACAATCTGTAACCTCATGGCCTGGCATATCCCTCACTCTACCATTACCATCAAGCCAGGGGACCAACCCTGGTTCAATAAGGAGTGTAGAAGAGCATGCCAGGAGCAGCACCAGGCATACCTAAAAATGCGGTGCCAACCTGGGGAAGCTGCAACACAGGACTACATGCATGCTAAAAAGCAGAAGCCGCATGCTATAGACAGAGCTAAGCGATTCCCACAATCAGCGGATCAGATCAAAGCTCTACAGTCCTGCCACATCCAGTCGTGAATGGCGGTGGACCATTAAACAACTAACTGGAGGAGGAGGCTCCATGAATATAATATCCCCATCCTCAATGATGGTGGAGCCTAGCCCGTTAGTGCAAAAGACAAAGCTGAAGCGGTTTGCAACCATCTTCAGCCAGAAGGACCGAGTGGATGATGCATATCGGCCTCCTCCTGAGGTCCCCACCATCACAGAAGCCAGTCTTCAGCCAATTCGATTCACTCCAGGTGATATCAAGAAACGGCTGCGCACTGGATACAGCAAAGGCTGTGGGCCCCAACAACATCCTGGCTGTTGTGCTGAAGACTTGTAAGAACGTAAGAAATAGAAGCAGGAGTAGGCCATTTCGCCCCTCGAGCCTGCTCCACCATTCAATAAGATCATGGCTGATCTGATCTTGGCCTCAACTCCACTTTCCTGCCCGCTCCCCATAACTCTCGACTCCCCTGTTTTTCAAAAATCTGTCTATCTCCACCTTGAGTATATTCAATGACTCAGCCTCCACGGCTCTCTGGGGTAGAGAATTCCAAAGATTCCCGACCCTCCGAGAAGAAATTCCTCCTCATCTTTTTAAAATGGGCGACCCCTTATTCTGAAACTATGCTCCCTAGTTCTAGATTCCCCCAGTAGGGGAAACATCCTCTCTGCATCTACCCTGTCAAGCCCCCTCAGAAAAATATGCTTCAGTAAGATCACCTCTCATTCTTCTAAGCTCCAATGAGTATAGGCCCAACCTTTCCTCATAAGACAACTCCTTCAACTCAGGAATCAACCTAGTGAACCTTCTCTGACCTGCCTCCAATGCAAGTATATCCTTCCTTAAATAAGGAGATCAAAACTGTACGCAGTACTCCAGGTGTGGTTTCGCCAACGGCCTGTACAGTTGTAGCAAGACTTCCCTACTTTTTACTCCATCCCCCTAGCAATAAAGGCCAATATTCCATTTGCCTTCCTAATTACTTGCTGTACCTGCATGCTAACTTTTTGTGTTTCATGTACAAGGACACCCAGATGCACCGCAGCATTAAAATAAATTTTGCTCTTTTATCCTTCTTACCAAAGTGAATAACCTCACATTTTCCCACATTATACTCCATATGCCAAACTTTTGCCCACTCACTTAACCTATCTATATCCCTTTGCAAACAGTTTGTGACATAAGGAATAGGAGCAGGAGTAGGCCAATCGGCCCCTCGAGCCTGCTCCGCCATTCAATAAGATCATGGCTGATCTGATCCTAACTGCCAATCCACTATCACAGAACCATCTCCTGCATCTAACAGAATTAGACACACGAAATAGGAGCAGGATCAGGCTACACGGCCCCTGGGCCCGCTCCGCTACCCACAGGGCCATGACCGATCCGAACCTAGACTCATGTCCAAATTCCTGCCCGCTCCCCGTAACCCTTAATTCCCTTTACTTCTAGGAAACTTGTCTCTTTCTGTTTTAAATTTATGTAATGATGTAGCTTCTACAGTTTTTTGGGGCAGCATATTCCATGGACCTACCACCCTCTGAGTGAAGTAGTTCCTCCTCATCTCAGTTTTGAAAGAGCAGCCCCTTATTCTAAGACTATGCCCCCTAGTTCTAGTTTCACCCATCATCGGGAACATCTTCCCTGCATCCACCCGATCCAACCCCTTCACAATCTTATATGTTTCAATAAGATCGCCTCTCATTCTTCTGAACTCCAATGAGTAGAGTCCCAATCTTCTCAACCTCTCCTCATATGTCCATCCCCTCATCCCCGGGATTAACCGAGTGAACCTTCTTTGTACTGACTCGAGAGCAAGTATGTCCTTTCTTAAGTATGGACACCAAAACTGTACGCAGTATTCCAAGTGCGGTCTCACCAATACCTTGTACAACTGAAGCAATACCTCCCTATTTTTATATTCTATCCCCCTAGCAATGAAAGCCAACATTCCATTGGCCTTCTTAATCACTTGCTGCACCTGCATACTAACCTTTTGAGTTTCGTGCACCAGGACCCCCAGATCCCTTTGTACTTCAGTACTTTCCAGTTTCTTGCCATTAAGATAATAACTTGCTCTACGATTTTTCCTGCCAAAGTGCATAACCTCACACTTTCCAGTATTGTATTCCATCTGCCAAATCTCTGCCCACTTACTTAGCCTGTCTATGTCCCCTTGCAGGTTTTTATGTCCTCCTCACTCACTACTTTCCCCCCCATCTTAGTATCATCTGCAAACTTTGATATGTTACACTTGGTCCCCTCCTCCAAATCGTTAATATAGATTGTAAAGAGTTGGGGACCCAGCACTGACCCCTGCGGAACACCACTAGTTACTGATTGCCAGTCTGAGAATGAACCATTTATCCCAACTCTCTGCCTTCTGTTAGATAGCCAATCCTCTATCCATGCCAGAATATTACCCCCAATCCCGTGATTTTTTATCTTAAGCAATAATCTTTTGTGTGGCACCTTGTCAAATGCCTTTTGGAAGTCTAAATACACTACGTCCACTGGTTCCCCTTTATCCACCCTATATGTTACTTCCTCAAAGAACTCCAGCAAATTTGTCAAACATGACTTCCCCTTCATAAAACCATGCTGACTTTGTCCTATTAAATTATGATTATCCAAATGTCCTGTTACTGTCTCCTTAATAATGGACTCCAAAATGTTACCTACCACAGATGTTAGGCTAACCGGTCTATAGTTTCCAGCCTTCTGTCTACTGCCCTTTTTAAATAAGGGTGTTACATTAGCAGTTTTCCAGTCTGCCGGGACCATTGCCGAGTCGAGGGAGTTTTGGAAAATTATTACCAATGCATCCACAATCCCTACCGCCACTTCCCTCGACCCTAGGATGTAAGCCATCAGGTCCAGGTGATTTATCCGCCTTGAGTCCCATTATTTTACCGAGTACCACTTCCTGGGCAGTTTTCTACATTGTCGGATAGATGCCAGTGTTGTAGCTGTAATCGAACAGCTTGGCTAGAGGTGTGAGTATTCGGGAGCACAATGAGACTGGGGAATTAATAATGGGAAACAGGGAAATGGCAGAGACATTGAACAAATATTTTGTACCTGTCTTCACGATAGAAGACAATAAAAGCATCCCAATAATAGTAGATAATCAAGGGGCAAAAGGGAGCTTCATTGTCCTCCTCACAACTTGCTTTCCCAGCTATCTTTTTATCGTCAGCAAATTTAGCAACAGTACACTCGGTCCCTTCATCCAAGTCATTAATATAGATTGTAAATAGTTGAGGCCCCAGCACTGATCCCTGTGGCATCCCACTAGTTACAGTTTGCCAACCTGAAAATGACCCATTTATCCCGACTCTCTTTTATTCTGTTAGCCAATTCTCTATTCATGCTAATATATTACCCCCAACACCGTGAGCTCTTATCTTGTGCAGTAACCTTTTATGTGGCACCTTATTGAATGCCTTCTGGAAATCCCAAAACACCACATCTACTGCTTCCCCTTTATCCACCCCCTCTAGTAAATTTGTTAAACACTATTTCCCATTCATAAAACCATGCTGACTCTGTTTGATTGTGTTATGATTTTCCAAATGCCCTGCTACTACTACCTTAATAATGGATTCCAGCATTTTCCCAAGACAGATGTTAGGCTAACTGGCCTATAGTTTCCTGCTTTCTGTCTCCTTCCTTTCTTGAATAGGGGTTTTCCAATCTGCTGGGACCATTCCAGAAGCCAGGGAATTTTGGTAGATTACAACCAATGCAGCCATTTCTTTTAAGACCCGAGGATGCAGGCCATCAGGTCATGGGGATTTGTCGGCCTTTAGTCCCATTAGTTTGCCAAGTACTTTTTCTCTAGTGATAGTGATTGTTTTAAGTTCCTTCCTCCCTTTTGCCCCTTGATTATGTACTATTATTGGGATGCTTTTATTGTCTTCTATCGTGAAGACAGGTACAAAATATTTGTTCAATGTCTCTGCCATTTCCCTGTTTCCCATTATTAATTCCCCAGTCTCATTGTGCTCCCGAATACTCTCACCTCTAGCCAAGCTGTTCCAGTACAGCTACAACACTAGCATCTATCCGACAATGTAGAAAACTGCCCAGGTATGTCCTGTCCACAAAAAGCAGGACAAATCCAATCCGGCCAGTTGCCGCCCCATCAGTGTACTCTTAATCATCAGCAAAGTGAGCGAAGGTGTAGTCAACAGTGCTATCAAGCAGCACCTACTCACCAATAACTTGCATACTGATGCCTAGTTTGGGTTCTGTCAGGACCACTTGGCTCCAGACCTCATTACAGCCTTGGTCCAAACATTGACAAAGGAGCTGAATTCCAGAGGTGCGGTGAGAATGACTGCCCTTGACATCAAGACAGCATTTGACCGAGTGTGGCATCAAGGAGCCCTAGTAAAACTGAAGTCAATGGGATTCGGAAGGCAAACTCTCCACTGGCTGGAGTCATACCTAGCACAAAGGAAGATGGTTGTGGTGGCAATTACTTGTGCATCGTGAGCAGCGAATACAGTTTACTAAATTGAAAGAAGTACAAGTAAATCGCTGTTTCACCTGGAAAGGGTGTTTGGGGTCCTGGACAGTGGGAAGGGAGGAGGTAAAAGGGCAGGTGTTGCATCTCCTGTGTTTGCACGGGAAGGTGACAGGGGAAGGGCTGTTAGGGATGATTGAGGAGTGGACCAGGTTGTCGCGGAGGGAACGGTCTCTTCGGAATGCTGAAAGGGGAGGGGAGGGGAAGATGCGCTTGGTGGTGGGATCACGTTGGAGATGGCGGAGGATGATTTGTTGAATGTGGAGGCTGATGGGGTGAAAGGTGAGGACAAGGGAAACCCTATCGTGGTTCTGGGAGGGAGGGGCAGGGGTAAGGGCAGAAGTGCGGGAAATGGAACGGACGCGGTCAAGGGCTGTGTCAACCACAGTAGAGGGGAATCCTCGGTTAAGGAAAAAGGAAGACATGTCGGTATGGAAGGTGGCATTGTCAGAACAGACGCGGCGGAGACAGAAACTGGGAGAATGGAATAGAGTCTTTGCAGGAAGCGGGGTGGGAGGAAGTGTAGTCCAGATAGCTGTGGGAGTCGGTGGGCTTTTACCTCCTCCCTTCCCACTGGCCAGGGCCCCAAACACCCCTTCCAGGTTGTCGTCGTACGTGTCTTCACACTGTTCCCTTTGGGGAACTGTATGAAGTGGTGGAAGGATTTCTGGCCGCGTTAACGCTCCTTCCATGACCGTAACCATCTTCGTACCAGCCATTAGGGTGGTTAGTCCTATGGCGGGAGGGTTTTACGGGCTCCCACAACCCATACGAGGGCGGGGGGGGGGGGGGGGGTGTGCCACCCACACCACGGACGCAAGTATCCCGCTGGATGTCAACCCAGAATTTAGAGCCGGAGCTCCGACTCCACTTGCCGAGACTGTCTGGAGCGGGGTTTGAAACCCTACGCCTTCTGGCCCAGCGGCAGGGATGCTACCGCTATGCCAAAGGCCCACTCCCCCTTCCAGGTGAAACAGCGATTTACTTGTACTACTGTACTTGCAATTTAGTATACTGTATTCGCTACTCACGATGCGGTTTCCTCTACATTGGGGAGACCAAATACAGATTGGGCGACTGCTTTGCGGAACACCTCTGTTCAGTCCGTAAGAGTGACCCTGAGCTTCCGGTCGCCTGTCACTTTAATTCTCCGCTTCACTCCCACTCTGATCTCTCTGTCGTCGGCCTCTTACGTTGTTCCAATGAAGCTCAACGTAAGCTTGAGGAACAGCACCTTATCTTTCGATTAGGCACTTTTAGTCTTTTGGACTCAACATTGAGTTCAACAATTTCAAACTATAACCCCTGCCCCCATTTTTCATGCTGTATGATTTTGCCATTCCCATTTGCAATATTGTATCTTTCTTCCCCACACCCCCCCCAACCCCCCCTGCACCTGCTTAATATCTGTTACATCTCCAGCTTTTTCCAGTTCTGATGAAGGGTCCCAGACCTGAAACGTTAACTCTGTTTCTCTCTCCACGGATGCTGCCTGGCCTGCTGAGTGTTTCCAGCGTTTTCTGTTGTTGTTAACTATAAGAACCAAACTGGTGTAAGAGATTAACAGAGAAGAGTAACACAGACAACAGTGACTACATTTCAAAAAGTACTTCATTTGGCTGTGAAGCGCTTTGGGATTTCCTGAGGTCATAAAAGGCACTAGTTCTTCCTTTAACAGACAGCAGTGGGAGGGGAGGACAGAGCCACAAAATGGCTCTCCCAGGGCCCACAAACGCCTTGATGTAGCCCTTCGTACTAACACAGGCATAGCAATGGCAAAGTCCCCAGAGGTCACTAGATGTCTCGAAAGCATAGAACTCTCCACAAGCAACACCTGCAGCATTAGTCCAGCCTCAACATGAGCACTGATTCCTTAGCCACATACATGCATAACCTCGGAAGGAAAGATAGGGATATTTTATTCTCTAGGAAATAAAAACACAATTCAAAAACATTGAAGTGCACAAGAAATTGAGCAGCAGATATTGAGGCCGATAACTTGGATGTTCCGCCCGTCTGACCAACCCATCTATATCGTCCTGCAGACTGAGGCTACCCTCCTCGCTATTTACCACCCTACCAATTTTTGTATCATCCGCGAACTTACTGATCATACCCTTTACATTCGTATCCAAGTCATTAATGTAGACCACAAACAGCAAGGGACCCAGCACCGATCCCTGTGGTACCCCACTGGCCACAGGCTTCCAGTCACAAAAACAACCTTCGAGCATCACCCTCTGCCTTCTGCCACTAAGCCAGTTTTGTATCCAATGTGCCAAGGCACCCTGGATTCCATGGGCTCTTACCTTCTTGACCAGTCTCCTGTGCGGGACTTTATCGAAGGCCTTACTGAAATCCATGTATACCACATCCACTGCGTTACCCTCATCCACACACCTAGTCACCCCCTCAAAAAATTCAATCAAATTAGTCAGACATGATCTTCCCTTGACAAAGCCATGTTGACTATCCCTGATTAATCCTTGCCTCTCCAAGTGGAGACAAATTTTGTCCCTCAGAATTTTTTCCAATAATTTTCCTACCACTGATGTTAGGCTCACTGGCCTGTAGTTCCCCGGTTTTTCCCTACTACCCTTCTTGAATAATGGCACTACATTAGCGGTTCTCCAGTCCTCTGGCACATCCCCTGTGGCCAGAGAGGTCCTGAATATATGTGTTAGAGCCCCCGCAATCTCCTCCTTTGCCTCACACAGCAGCCTGGGATACATTTCATCCGGGCCTGGGGATTTATCCATTTTTAGGCCAGCTAAAACCGCCAATACCTCCTCCCTCTCGATGTTAATATGTTCGAGCATATCACAGTCCCCCCGCCCTATTTCTATGTCTACATCGTCCTTCTCCATAGTGAAAACAGATGCAAAAAATTCATTTAGAACCCCTCCTACATCTTCTGGCTCCACACACAGATTGCCACTTTTGTCCCTAATGGGCCCTATTTATTCCCTAGTTATCCTCTTACCCTTAATATACTTATAAAACATCTTAGGATTTTCCTTTATTTTGCTCGCCAGTGTTATTTCATGGCCCCTCCTTGATCTCCTAATTTCTTTTTTAAGTATCCCCCTGCACTTTTTGTACTCCTCTAGGGCTTCCTCCGTCTTTAGCCTTTTGTATCTACCAAAAGCCCTCCTTTTTTTCCTAATCCATTCTCGTATATCCCCTGACATCCAAGGTTCCCTGTGGTTTTTGGAACCACCCTTGACCTTTACGGGAACATGTTGCCATTGTATGATCTCAATCTCCCTTCTGAAAGCCTCCCATTGCTCCGATGCGGATTTTCCTACAAGTAGCTGATCCCAGTCCATTTTGGCCAGATCCTGCCTTATCCTATTAAAATCGGCCTTCCCCCAATTTAGAACCTTTATTTCCGGCCCATCCCTGTCCTTTTCCATGACCACCTTAAATCTTACCATATTATGGTCACTATCACCAAAGTGCTCACCTACTAGCACTTTTTCCACTTGGCCGGCCACATTCCCGAGAATTAGGTCCAGTACCGCCCCCTCTCTTGTAGGACTTTCTACATGCTGGCTCAAAAAGCTCTCCTGGATGCACTTTAAGAATTCTACACCCTCTGAGCCTTTCACACTGACTATCCCAGTTAATATTGGGGAAGTTGAAATCCCCCATTATTATTACCCTATTATTTGCACATTTCTCTGAGATTTGTCTACATATCTGTTCCTCTATCTCCCCCTGACTGTTTGGAGGCCTATAGTACACTCCCAGCAAAGTGCTTGCCCCCTTTTTGTTTTTAAGCTCCACCCATATGGCCTCATTAGAGGACCCTGCTAATATATCATCCCTCCTTACTGCAGTAATTGACTCCTTAATTAATATTGCGACACCCCCTCCTCTTATACCTCCCCCTCTGTCTCGCCTGAAGATTCTGTACCCCGGAATATTGAGCTGCCAGTCTTGCCCTTCCCTCAACCATGTCTCCGTGATAGCAACAATATCATACTCCCATGTGTTTATCAACACCTTCAGTTCATCCACCTTATTTGCAAGACTCCTTGCATTAAAATAGATGCCATCCAGCCTTGCCCTTATATATTTGCCCTGTCTACCAAGCTGACTTGTTTTTTTCTCTATAATTGGCAGCACATCCCCCCCCTATTTCAGCTCCCCTCTGTATCCCATCCCCCTGCCAAGTTAGTTTAAACCCCCCCCCCCCCCCCCCCCCCCAACAGTGCTAGCAAACCTCCCCGCAAGGATATTTGTCCCGCTCTGGTTCAGGTGCAACCCGTCCGACTTGTACAAGTCCCACCTTTCCCAGAAGCAGGCCCAGTGATCCAGGAAAGTAAAGCCCTCCCCCCTACACCAACTCTTTAGCCACGCATTCATCTGCTCTATCCTCCCATTCCTATACTTACTAGCACGTGGCACTGGGAGTAATCCAGAGATTACAACCTTTGAGGTCCTGCTCTTTAATCTGGCAAATGGAATTTAACCCGGAAAAGTGCGAGGTGATGCACTTTGGGGGGACTAACAAGGCAAAGGAATACACAATGAATGGAAAGACCCTAGGCAAGACGGAGGGTCAGAGGGATCTGGGTGTGCAAGTACACAGATCCCTGAAGGCGGCGGAACAGGTGGATAAGGTGGTAAAAAAGGCATATGGGATACTTGCCTTCATTAGCCGAGGCATTGACTATAAGAGCAAGGAGGTTATGATGGAGCTGTATAAAACACTGGTTAGGCCACAGCTGGAATACTGTGTGCAGTTCTGGTCGCCACACTACAGGAAGGATGTGATCGCGTTAGAGAGGGTGCAGAGGAGGTTCACCAGGATGTTACCAGGGCTGGAGCGCTTCAGCTATGAAGAGAGACTGGGCAGATTGGGTTTGTTTTCCTTGGAGCAGAGGAGGCTGAGGGGGGACATGATTGAGGTGTACAGAATTATGAGGGGCATAGATAGGATGGATGCTGAGGAGCTTTTTCCCTTAGTAGAGGGGTCAATAACTAGGGGGCATAGATTCAAGGTAAAGGGCGGGAGGTTTAGAGGGGATTTGAGAAAGAACTTTTTCACCCAGAGGGTGGTTGGAGTCTGGAACTCACTGCCTGAAAGGGTTGTGGAGGCAGAAACCCTCACAACATTTAAGAAGCATTTGGATGTGCACTTGAAATGCCATAGCATACAAGGCTACGGGCCAAATGCTGGAATATGGGATTAGATTAGACAGGGCTTGATGGCCGGCGCGGACACGATGGGCCGAAGGGCCTCTATCCGTGCTGTATTACTCTATGACTATGAAATCCTGCTCGGGAAGTAAAATAAATGGTTAGTCTCTTGACTAACCCCAACAGGGTGGATAAAGGGGAACCAGTGGTTGTGGTGTATTTGGACTTCCAAAAGGCATTTGACAAGGTGCCACACAAGATTACTGCACAAGATTAAAAAATCACGGGATTGGGGGTAATATACTGGCATGGATGGAAGATTGGCTATCTAACAGAAAACAAAGAGTTGGGATAAATGGTTCGTTCTCGGGTTGGCAATCAGTAACTAGTGGTGTTCCGCAGGGGTCAGTGCTGGGACCCCAACTCTTTACAATCTATATTAACGGTTTGGAGGAGGGGACCAAGTGCAACGTATCCAAGTTTGCCGACGATACAAAGATGGGAGGGAAAGCAGTGAGTGAGGAGGACATTAAAAACCTGCAAAAGGGCATAGACAGGCTAAGTGAGTGGGCAGAAATTTGGCAGATGGAATATAATGTTGGAAAGTGTGAAGTTATGCACTTTGGCAGAAAAAAATCAAAGAGCAAGTTATTATCTAAATGGAAAGAAACTGCAAAGTGGACTTCCAAAAGGCCTTCGATAAGGTCCCACATAAAAGATTAGCATGGAAAATTGAGGCTCATGGGATAAAGGGGAAAGTTTTGGCGTGGATAGGGAACTGGCTGTCAGATAGAAAACAGAGAGTTGGAATAAACGGCTCATTTTCTGAATGGCAGGCAGTAACAAGTGGGGTACCACAGGGATCTGTCCTGGGCCCCCAGCTGTTCACAATTTACATTAATGACCTGGATCAGGGAGTCGGATGCAGCATTTCCAAATTTGCAGACGACACTAAACTAGGAGGGGGGGTGGGCTCAGAGGAAGAGACCAGGAAGCTCCAGAGCGATTTGGACAGACTGGGCGATTGGGCGGATAAATGGCAGATGCACTATAATGTGGACAAGTGCGAAGTTATCCACCTTGGGTGCAGGAACGGGAGGGCAAATTATTATTTAAATGGCAATAGATTGGGAGAGGGGGAAGTACAGAGAGACCTGGGTGTTCTTGTACACCAGTCACTGAAGGCGAGCATGCAGGTGCAACAGGCGGTCAAGAAGGCAAACGGTATGCTGGCCTTCATAGCAAAAGGGTTAGAATACAGGAACAGGGATACCTTGCTGCAGCTGTACAGGGCACTGGTGAGACCACACCTCGAGTACTGTGTACAGTTTTGGTCGCCTCATCTGAGGAAGGATGTTCTTGCCATGGAGGGGGTGCAGCGGCGATTCACCAGGCTGATACCAGGAATGGCGGGAATGACCTATGAGGAGAGACTATGTAGTTTAGGGATGTACACACTGGAGTTTAGAAGATTGAGAGGGGACCTCATAGAAGTGTATAAAATTCTGACAGGTCTAGACAGACTGGATGCAGAAGGAATGTTTCCCTTGGCGGGTGAGAACAGAACTAGAGGACATAATTTAAGGATAAGGGCTAAACCATTTAGGACAGAGATGAGGGGGAATTTCTTCACTCAGAGAGTGGTGAACCTGTGGAACTCATTGCCACAGAGGGCAGTGTACGCCAGCTCATTAAATATATTTAAGAGGGAATTAGATATATTTCTACGGGCAAAAGGGGTTAAGGGTTACGGAGAGAAGGCGGGGACGGGATACTGAATTAAAGGATCAGCCATGATCTCATCGAATGGCGGAGCAGGCACGAAGGGCCGAATGGCCTACTCCTGCTCCTATCTTCTATGTATCTATGTATCTATGTTACAGTACAAAGGGATCTGGGAGTCCTGGTGCATGAAACACAAGGTACAGCAGGTGATCAGGAAGGCCAATGGAATCTTGGCTTTTATTGCAAGGGGGATGGAGTATAAAAGCAGGGAAGCCTTGCTTCAGTTATACAGGGTACTGGTGAGGCCACACCTGGAATACTGCGTGCAGTTTTGGTTTCCATATTTAAGAAAAGATATACTTGCTCTCGAGGCAGTTCAGAGAAGGTTCACTCGGTTGATTCCGGAGATGAGGGGGTTGATGTATGAGGAAAGGTTGAGTAAGTTGGGCCTCTACTCATTGGAATTCAGAAGAATGAGAGGCGACCTTATCGAAACATATAAGATTGTGAGGGGGCTTGATCGGGTGGATGTGGGGAGGGTGTTTCCACTGATGGTTGAGACTAGAACTAGGGGGCATAATCTTAGAATAAGGGGCTGCCGTTTCAAAACTGAGATGAGGAGAAACTTCTTCACTCGGAGGGTAGTAAATCTATGGAATTTGCTACCCCAGAGAGCTGTGGAAGCTGCGACATTAAATAAATTTAAAATGGAGATAGACAGTTTCCTAGCTGATAAGGGAATTAGGGGTTACGGGGAGCGGGCAGGGAAGTGGACGTGAGTCTAGGTTCGGATCAGCCATGATCCTATTGAATGGCGGAGCAGGCCCGAGGGGCCGTATGGCCTACTCCTACTTCTTATGTTCTTCCCACCTGCCGTGTCCCTGAACCAGTATCTTTCTCTAGTTTCCCTTTTACCATCATACCTGCTCTGAGCATACCTTGTCCATGAGACCCACCTCCTGGTCCCCATGCTGTGGACATGCTACATTAACAGTTTCTTCTTCTCGGGTACTGTCATCATCACCCCCCTTCTCAAAATCACATTCTGAACCCCTCTATCCTTACAAACTAACACCCCACCTCCAACTTCCCTATCCTTTTCAAAGTCCTTGAACATATCTTCCCCCTAAATCGATGCCCATCTTTCCTGCAACTCCCAAGTTTGAATCTCTCCAATTGGGTTTCCATCCCTGCCACCGCCCTGCAATGTCACTAATCAAAATCACCCCTGTTTTTAAAAAAGGTGAGCGGGATAAACCCAGCAACTACAGGCCAGTCAGCTTAACGTCAGTAGTGGGGAAACTCATAGGGACAATAATCCGGGACAAAATTAATTGGCATTTGGAAAAGTATGGGATGGGCTAATAAATGAAAGTCAGCATGGATTTGTTAAAGGCAAATTGTGTTTGACTAACTTGATCGAGTTCTTTGATGAAGTAACAGTGAGGGTATTACAGTTGATGTGTATATGGATTTTCAAAAGGTATTTGACAAAGTCAAAAGGCTAGTCTCTTGACTAACTCCAAGGCTTCCCCCTTGCCGTACCCCTGAACCAACATCTTTCTCTAGTTTCCTTTTTCCCATCATCCCTGCTCCGAGCTCATCTTGTCCATGAGACCCATAATAGACTTGTTAGCAAAATTAAAGCCCATGAGATTAAAGGGACAGTGGCAGTGTCGATATGAACTTGGCTAAGGAACAGAGAGCAGTGGTGAATGGTTGTTTTTCAAACTGGAGCGAAGTATACAGTGGTGTTCCTCAGAGATTGGTATTGGGGCCAATGCTCTTAGAGGACTTGGGTACTACTCTTACCTGTCCAATCGTAGGCAGAGCATCTCTAGCAATGGCTCCTGTTCCCGCTCCCACATGTTACCTCAGGAGCCCCCCAAGAATCTGTCCTTGGCCCCCTCCACTTCCTCATCTTGTCCCTTCATGACATCGAGTCAGGTTACACATGTATACTGAGGATACTCAGTTCCACCTCTTCACCACCTCTGTGGATCCCTCCACTGCCTCTGTTGTCAGACTGCTTGTCTAATATCCAGTCCTGGATGAGCCACAATTTCCTCCAGTTAAGCCATTGTCTTCGGTCCTTGCCATCGTTTCCATTCTCCTCCCTGGCTAGTCTCACATTGAACCATATCATTTGCAACTTCGATGTTCTATTTGACCACGACCTGAGCTTCCAACTCCATATTCTCCTTCACAATGACAGACTACTTCCACATCTGTAACATCACCCACCTCCATCCCTGCCTTACCTTATCTGCGGCTATTTGTCACTTCCAGACTCGACTGTTCCAATGCTTTCCTTGCCAGCCGCCCACCCTCCATAAACTGGAAGCTCATCCAAAATTCTGCTGCCTGTACCTTAGCCCGCAATAAGTCACACTCGCCCACCACCCCTGTGCTCACTGACCTACGTTGGCTCCCGGTCCCCCAGTGTCTCAAATTTAAAATTCTCATTCACTTTTTCAAATCTTTTCATGGCTTCGTCCCTCCCTATTTCTGTAATCTACTCCAGCCCCACAACTCTGCGTTGCTTCGACTATGGCTTCTTGTACTTCCCCCAACTTCCTTCAGCCCACTATTGACTATGTCTTCAGCTGTCTAGGCCCTGCGCTCTGGAGTCACTTCTCTGGGTCTCCACCTCCCTCTCCTCCTTTAAGACACATATTGAAATTTACCTCTTTGACTAAGCTGTTAGTCACCTGTCCTCGTATCCCCACTTTGACTGGGGTGGGGTGGGGGGGGGGGGAAGAGACCAGAGATTTGCAAGCATAATAGCTGTTATGTTTTATTTTGTCTTGAAATTAAGTGGTATTTACATACTATTCAAAAATGAGCAAACCATGAACCTGAATTTGAATGATATGATTCAAAATGTGGTGCTTTATCCAATACAACACTTGCACCAGATTTTACATGGGGATCGTTCATGGCCAAGATACGCCTATTACTTGTCAAAGTGAAATTGTAGAAATGTATGCCTTACATAGGATTACATAGGATATACGACACAGAAACAAGCCATTCAACCCAACCAGCCCATGCCAGCGTTTATGCTCCACTCGCCCCTCCTCCCCGTCTATCCTCATCTAAATCTATCGGCATAACCCTCTATTCCCTTCTCCCTCATATGCTTGTCCAGCCTCCCCTTAAATGCATCTATACTATTTGCTTCAACCACTCCCTGTGGTAGCAAGTTTCTTCTGAATTCCCTATTGGATTTCTTGGTGACTATCTTATATTGATGGCCTCTAGTTATGCTCTTCCCCACAAGTGGAAACATTCTCTCTGTATCCACTCTATCAAAACCTTTCATAATTTTAAAGACCTCTATTAGATCACCCCTCAGCCTTTTTTCAAGAGAAGAGACCCAGCCTGTTCATCCTTTCCTGATGTGTATACCTTCACATTTCTGGTATCATCCTTATAAATCTTCTCTGCACCCTCTCCAGTGACTCTATATCCTTTTTATAATATGGCGACCAGAACTGTACGCAGTACTCCAAGTGTGGTCTAGCCAAGGTTCGATACAGGTTTAGCATAACTTCCCTACTTTTCAATTCTATCCCTCTAGAAATAAACCCTAGTGCTTGGTTTGCTTTCTTTATGGCCTTGCTAACCTGTGTCGCAACTTTTAGTGATTTGTGTATTTACACTGAGACCTGATATACCTATCAATTCGTCCAATGAAAAGCGACGAGTTAGGAAAGTAACTATAGGTTTTTATTGACTAAATAACAGAGCCCACCCTCATGGGTGATCGGATCCAACAAGGAGGAATACCAGCCAGTCGACTACCTTTATACCTGGGCAGGTAGGTGGAGCCATGGGCGGAGTCAGTGATGGTCAGCCCAGGTATAACAGCGTGACAAGAGGCGACCTCGTATAGTGATACAACAGTGAGAACAGTGAGAACAATATAACAGTGATAACTATAGTGTAACGATAGTGAACGATAAAAGTGGTTTACCACAAGACCCTTTTGTTCCTCTACCCCACCCTGACTCGCACCCTCCAAGTAATAAGTGACCTCCCTATTTTTCCTACCAAAATGTAATGCCTCACATTTATCTGTGTTGAACTTCATTTGCCAATTATTTGCCCATTCTGCAAGTTTATTGATGTCCTCCTGTAATTTGTTGCAGTTCTCCTCAGTATTGACTCTTTCCCCCACCCCCCCCAAATTTGGTGTCATCCGCAAATTTAGAAATTGTGTTGCTGATTCCAAAATCGTTAATATAAATTGTGAACAATAGTGATCCCAGCACTGATCCTTGTGGAACACCACTACCTACCTTCTGCAACCTTTTACTCCTACTCTCTGTTTTCTGTCTTGAAGCCAGCCAGCTATCCATTCTGCTACTTGTCCCCTGACTCCGCAATCTGTGACCTTGTTTATCAGTCTCTTACCGAAAGCCTTTTTAAAATCCAGATAAATTACATCTGCATTACCATTGTCTACTCTCTCTGTTACCTCTTCAAAAAATTCAATGAGGTTGGTCAAGCAAGACTTTTCCTTTTGAAATCCATGCTGACTATTCATTACTATGTTTTTGGTTTCTAGATGTTCTTCTATTTTCTCCTTTAGTAGGGATTCCATTATTTTTCCTACCACTGATGTTAAGCTGACTGGTCTATAATTCCCTGGACATGTTCTATCCCCCTTAAATATAGGTATTCTGTTAGCTATCCACCAGTCCTCTGGCACTATACCTTTTTCTATTAAAGGTATTAAATATGTGTAGTAATGCCTCTGCTATCTCCTCCCTAGATTCTTTTAAAATGCGTGGATGCAATCCATCAATTGAGTTTGATTAGTTTATTTAATATATCCCCTAACTTTATTTTAAATGCACTTATCTCATCGCTAATCTCATCATCCAATGTCATGTCCACCTGTTCTATCTCCCTGGTAAATACTGAAGCAAAATAATTACTTAATATTTCTGCCATCTCTACCGTTACTTGTGGTATTATCCTGACTTAATGGCCCTATTCCCATCCCAACCTTCCTTTTTTATTGATGTGCCTATAAAATATTTTACTATTTTGTTTTATGTTCCTTGATAATTTAATTTCATAGTTCCTCTTTGCCTCCCTAATTGTTTTTTGACTTCTCTCCTAATCTCTTCGTATTCTCCCTTATGCACTCCCCTGCTGTCTGTGTACTTAATGTCTGCCTCTTTCTTTACCCTCAATTATTCCCTTAGGGCTTTATTCATCGATGGAGTCTCATTAGTGTTTAGTTCCTTTTTGCGGCATATATTTTTCCCGCACTCTCTTGAACACTGTTTTAAATGTTTCCCATTGCTGTTCTACATTGTTGTTTACTAATATTGTTGCCCATTTTATTTTCCCACGTTCTAGTCTCAGCCCCTCAATCAGCTTTTCTCCAATCTATTATCCTGGTTTTCATCATACTTATGTCCTTCTCAATCATCATCTTAAAAGTGTATTATATTATGGTCACTATTGCCTAGACGTTCCCCTACTTTTACTTCTCTTATATGCTGTGGTTCATTCCCCATTACTCGATCCAATAGCGAATCCTCCCTTGTTGGGCATTTTACATATTGGGTTAGAAAGGAGTCCTGTACACATTTACCTGCCTCTTCTGTCCAATTAATATTGGGGTAGTTGAAAACCCCCACGATGATTCTATTTTTTTTACTCATTTCCCTAATTTGTCTGCATATTTCTTCCTCTACCTCTCTTCCACTATTAGTGGTCTGTAGACTGCACCAATTAGTGTGATTGATCCTATATTATCTTTTATCTCTATCCATATGGATTCTATTTTTGTCTTGCTGATAGCCTTGTGGCTCCTTGCAGCCTAAAGTGTTTTTATCAATACAAGAACTGTTCAATAAGTAATACGATCTGAAAGCAGTGCTTCAAAAAAAAAAGGGAGAGGTTTGACTTTGTACATCATTGTACGATAACCAGTAAAGCACTAGAACTGCAAGAAATTGTCACATGGATGGGGTACATCTTACAATTGCAGAATGTTTTATGGATTGCACTTTGTTGCAAATTATTTAATAAATTATTATGCTCAAAATGTTTTCCAAAAATTGCTTCCTCGCTCCACACCGCCCCCCACCCCCCCCCCCCCCCCCGCCAACCCCAGTCCCTTATTGAAGTAATGGGAGATGCTGGTTACCTAGGAAACTGAGACAAGAAGTCAAAAGATCCGAGCAGATCAGTCCGTTCTGGGAAAAACCACACTAGATGCTAATAATATCCCTGCAGACGTGAATTCTAGTAAAGTGTTACGTTTATTTATAAACAGACATTAAATTCTGCTGGAAAAGAGGCATTGAAAGTTGGGCTTTGTTGTAGCAGGAGATGGTCTATGAAAGGCACAGGAAGGTCAAATATATAACTTTGCAAGTGTAAGTTTTCTAATATAAGGCAGCATTTCCCCCCAATGCTTGTAACCTGGGGGAGATGGAGCATTTCCCCAATGCTTGTAACCTGGGGGAGATGGAGTATTTCCCCCAATGCTTGTAACCTGGGGGAGATGGAGCATTTCCCCCAATGCTTGTAACCTGGGGAGATGGAGTATTTCCCCCAATGCTTGTAACCTGGGGGAGATGGAGCATTTCCCCCAATGCTTGTAACCTGGGGGCGATGGAGCATTTTCCCCCAATGCTTGTAACCTGGGGGAGATGGAGTATTTCCCCCAATGCTTGTAACCTGGGGGAGATGGAGCATTTCCCCCAATGCTTGTAACCTGGGGGAGATGGAGTATTTCCCCCAATGCTTGTAACCTGGGGGAGATGGAGCATTTCCCCAATGCTTGTAACCTGGGGGAGATGGAGCATTTCCCCCAATGCTTGTAACCTGGGGGAGATGGAGCATTTCCCCAATGCTTGTAACCTGGGGGAGATGGAGCATTTCCCCCAATGCTTGTAACCTGGGGGAGATGGAGTATTTTCCCCCAATGCTTGTAACCTGGGGGAGATGGAGCATTTCCCCAATGCTTGTAACCTGGGGGAGATGGAGTATTTTCCCCCAATGCTTGTAACCTGGGGGAGATGGAGCATTTCCCCCAATGCTTGTAACCTGGGGGAGATGGAGCATTTTCCCCCAATGCTTGTAACCTGGGGGAGATGGAGCATTTTCCCCCCAATGCCTGTAACCTGGGGGAGATGGCAGCATTTTCCCCAATGCTTGTAACCTGGGGGAGATGGAGTATTTTCCCCCAATGCTTGTAACCTGGGGGAGATGGAGCATTTTCCCCAATGCTTGTAACCTGGGGGAGATGGAGTATTTTCCCCCAATGCTTGTAACCTGGGGGAGATGGAGTATTTTCCCCCAATGCTTGTAACCTGGGGGAGATGGAGTATTTTCCCCCAATGCCTGTAACCTGGGGGAGATGGAGTATTTTCCCCCAATGCTTGTAACCTGGGGGAGATGGAGCATTTTCCCCAATGCTTGTAACCTGGGGGAGATGGAGTATTTTCCCCCAATGCTTGTAACCTGGGGGAGATGGAGTATTTTCCCCCAATGCTTGTAACCTGGGGGAGATGGAGTATTTTCCCCCAATGCCTGTAACCTGGGGGAGATGGCAGCATTTTCCCCAATGCTTGTAACCTGGGGGAGATGGAGTATTTCCCCCCCCAATGCTTGTAACCTGGGGGAGATGGAGCATTTTCCCCAATGCTTGTAACCTGGGAGAGATGGAGCATTTTCCCCCAATGCTTGTAAGCTGGGGGAGATGGCAGTATTTTATTCATGGTTTTTTTAGTTCTAGTTTTCCCTCCTCTTCCTTTTGTCACATATCTTCCTCCAGACAAGAAGGTGGGCTAGAAATCTGCCCACAGGCCTCCACTAATGCTGCTTTATCAGCAGCTTGTAGCCAGAATGACTATCTCCCCCTCTCTGCCTCTGAGTAGGACAGATGAGATGAAAAACTCATTTGTGTGGAGGTGATACCACCACACCCGCACCCAACTGATGTAATAAAACTCACTACGCACTTGGTTTGAGCATAAAGCAAGGCTTTAATCAACTTGTTTCAGAACATGGAGGTCTAGTTGTACTTCACTAGTTCCTTGTCTTACAAAATGCCCCTGACAAGCTGGGGCTGACGCCCGAGTATTTATACTCCTTGGACGGCGCCACCAGCTGGCCGTCCAGCGTTATTTCATGAGTAGTTTCTTGATGAGTGATGAGATTTATAACACCAACCACCTTCCAATTTTTATGTCTGTGTTTTTTCTCCTCCAGTTTTCTTCCCTCTCGTTCTAGAGGTGCTGACTCCTGTTGGGGTTGTGTTCTGTGCATGTCATTTGCCCTCTGGTACCTAGCCCAAGTGGCAGGTCTTCATGTGTGAGCATGCAACCAGATTGTCAACCGGCTATTTGAACTCAAGATTAAAGATAGTGTTTAGTATTAAATGGAAAGCTCCAGGGGCTGTGGATTCTTGCCACCTCTCCAGGCTTGCCTCCGATTCCCTCTGCCTTTAATGCTGCCTCCAGGTGTAGTAGTTGCATTCATAACCGTGGCTCCTTCATACTGTTTACATTGTCATCCCTTGGTGAGAGAGGTACTGGTGATGGTTCCAATTAGAGGATTACAACTTGGAGATGGAACATAAATGAACACAGATGTGAAAAATCATAGGGAGGTTCTGTGATTGGTTTTTTTCTATCTATGGTTCTGGATTATTTGTGAACTATTAATAAACTTCAAGAAATGCTTTTAGCAGAACACCTAACTATGAAAGAGCACACCACAGTTGAGCACCATGAGGTGATTCAGTATGCCACCGAGTGGTAGAATCGGTTCTCCAGGTTGCAAGTTCGCCATCCCTACTCTATTATCAGAGATAGGCGCAGAGCAGAGGCACTTCATCTGGGTGAAGGAGAGTGATTCGGGTGAGTTATTCCTATCTGTGCACAGGCACTACTGTTGGCCATCTTGATGAAACAGGTCAACTATCTTCTCATCAATCTAACCTATCAACCGTAGAAGGATGTACAGGAAACTCTCGTTTAAACGGCACCTAAATATCCGGAATTCTCTCTTAACCGGCAAAATTCTCACTCCGAAAACAATATCTCAATAACCGGCAATGTTTCCGAGTCCGAGTTCGAGTCTCCCGCGGTGGCCGAGTTAGTCAGTGGGGGTAGTTCTCCAAACTGCCACTACTCGGCTTCTTGGCGCTGTCGGAACAGCTCAATAACAGGAGTCTGACTCTCCCGCGCTGCCGGTAGTCTCTTCTGATCCGCCATTTTACAGGGGTACTGTGTGTCTCCCACGCTGCTGGTAGTCATTGCATTGCATTACCCTCAACTGGCAGTACTGTACTTAATCAAGCATCTTCCACCATCCATTTAACACAACATTCTGTAGGTGAGTACCCAATTACTGTACACGGCACATTTCTTGATTTTTTAATTTTGCTTTGTTAAAAATAGCCTCGATAGATAACCCTCTCCGTCATCCGGAATATTTGATCAACCGGTCCCATCGGTGCCGGATACCAGAGTTTCCTGTATGCCCTTGCGGAGAGACAGGAAAGCTTTTGAAATTGAGCTGAATAAAACCCTGACTAATTGCTGTGCATTAGTGCATCTCATGCGGCATTCCTCACAGCCAGTTGGGGGTTGCACTGTTGCAAGGAAGGAGGTGATGAGTTGGGAGGGGGTGGGGAGGGTTGTACATTGCCACTGAGAAGTTTTGAGAAGAGGTTTGTGAGTGATGTTTGCAGAGGCTGTGAAGCAAGTGTATTTGGATTGTTTCCTGAAAAATAAATAATTAGTGTTTTCCTTACCCGCTGCATGTAGATTCATTTAAATAATTCCGACCTTATGATGGACGGCCGGTCATTGATGAAGCAGCTGAAGGTAGTTGAGCTGAGGATGCTGCTCTGAGGAACTCCGACAGCAGTGTCTTGAGGCTGAGATGATTGGCCTCCAACAACCACAATCATCTTCCTTTCTGCCACTGGAGTTTTCCCTCCTGATCCCCATTAACTTCAGTTTTACCAGGACTCCTGGGTGCCACACTCTGTTGAATACTGCCTTGATGCTAAGGGCAGTCACTCGCACCTCACCTCCTGGAATTCAGCTCGTGTGTCCTTGAACCAAGGCTGTAATGAGGTCTGGAGTCGAGTAGTCCTGTCAGAACTCAAACTGAGCATTGGTGTTTAGGTAATCAGCAACTTGCCCAAGTTTGACCTGAAACCATGAGCCATGGGGCCCGGAGTCCACGTTGAGACCACCCATGGCCACTCCCCTGGCTGTATGCCACTGTACCCCTACCTCTGGTGTGTCTGTCCTGCTGGTGGGACAGGATGTACCAAGGGACTCTGAGGCATGGCTGATGGGTAATCTGTGAGTATGACTATGTCAGGCTATTGCTTAACTAGTCTGTGGGACAGCTCCCAACTTTGGCACCAGTCCTCAGATGTTAGTTAGGAGGACTTTACAGGGTTGACTTGGAAGGGTGTGCTTTTGTCATGTCCTGCTGCAATGTTTAGGGTGCAGCCGAGTGGCCTATCCGATTTTATTCTTTGTTGTTTTCCTTTCTAGCAGTTTGATCTAACTGAATGGCTTGCTCGCCTACTTCAAAGAGCAGTTAACAGTCAACCGTGTTGGTGTGGGATTGGAGTCACATATAGAAAGACATTCATATAGCGCTTTTTACGACCTCAAGGACATCCCAAAGCGATTTATAGCCAATGAAGTACTTTTTGAAGTGTGGTCGCTGTTGTAATGTAGGCCAGACCGGGTAAGGACGGTAAATTTTCTTCCCGAAAGGACATTAGTGAACCAGTTTAGTTTTTTCCACAATCCGACAGCTTCATAGCCACTTTTACTGGGAGCTGCTTTTTTCCCAAGATGTCTTTAAAGACTGAATTCAAATTCTCAAACTGCCATGGTGGGTTGGAACTCACATTCTCTGGATTACTAGTCCTGTAACATAACTAGTACTCTACCAGACTCCTGACAGAGGAGTAGGCTTCTCCGAGAAAATGTTTTCTAGAGATTTACAATCAACTCTTAAGTATGAATAAACATTTTACTCAGCATTGATTTTTTTATGGGTTTCCTGTGTTATAGATGTTAGTTTTACTTGTACAGGAAACGCTCTTTTTACCGGCACCTAAATATCCGGAAATCTCTCTTAACCGGCAAAATTCAGGAGTAGGTTCAGGTAAGTTTTACTTCATATTAGTGGCCGTGTAACTGGGGTTCCTGCACCTGTGGCCGTGCAACAGGGACTCCTGGATCTGTGGCCGTGTAACCGGGACTCCTGCACAAGTGCCGTGTAACCGGGACTCCTGCACAAGTGCCGTGTAACCGGGGCTCCTGCACCTGTGGCTGTGTACAGGGCTCTCGTACCTTGGTAAGTATACCTCTCTGTAGTCCGGACTTTTTGATCAACCGGCACCACGCCAGTCCCGTCGGTACCGGATAATAGAGTTTCCTGTAAATTTTCAGGTAGGGCAAAGTTTGTTGTATCTCAAGCCAACTTCACAC
Organism: Somniosus microcephalus; assembly: GCF_052327205.1. Classification (NCBI taxonomy): domain Eukaryota; kingdom Metazoa; phylum Chordata; class Chondrichthyes; order Squaliformes; family Somniosidae; genus Somniosus; species Somniosus microcephalus. Next base: position 23,018,675 of record NC_140991.1, read on the forward strand.
AACTTCTGTAGTACTGTAATATGATTGTTCAGTTTTCTGCTACTTATTTCCTCATTGACAGTTAACAACTGAATTGGACTGCTTTTGACACATTATCGTTTAGTCAATTGAATATTTGGTGATTTAATAGCTAAGTTCTCATTTCAGCCAGTTACTAATATTTGCCAAATAAAGATGTGACTCTTTCAGATATGGCACCTCTGGAGGACATAAGAATCATAGAATCATGGAATAGTACAGCCCATCAAATGACTCTTACTTCGATAAATATCCTCCTTAGCAGTGGGGGAAATGTGGGCTACTCATAGGAAATTAAAATCTCAGTATCATTCTAGTGTTTGCACCTCATCTAAGTTTTATTTAGATTATGTATCAACTTGGCTCAGTGGTAGCGCTCTGAGTCAGAAGGTTGTGACTTCAAGGCCCACTCCAGGACCTGAGCACATAATCCAGGCTGACACTAGTGCAGTACTGAGGGCATGCTGCATTGTCAGTGGTGCTGTCTTGTGGATGAGGACATAAAAGATCCTATGAAATTATTTGAAGAGCAGCGAGGAGTTTTTCCAGTGTCCTGCACAATATTTAATTCTACTGTAATACAATAGCAAAATACTGCAGATGCTGGAAATCTGAACTAATAACACGATCCATCGCTGACTCTTCCCTTCCCTTCCCTTCCTCGACTTCTCTGTCTCCATTTCTGGGGATAGGCTATTGACCAACATCCACTATAAGCCCACTGACTCCCACAGCTACCTGGTTTACACTTCCTCCCACCCCACTTCCTGTAAGGACTCTCTTCCATTCTCCGAGTTTTTCCGTCTCCGCCGCATCTGTTCTGATGATGTCACCTTCCATACTAGTGCTTCCGACATGTCTTTTTCCTCAACCGAGGATTCCCCTCTGCCATGGTTGACGTGGCCCTCGACCGTGTTCGTTCCATTTCCCACACTTCTGCTCTCACCCCTTCCCCTCCCTCCCAGAACCATGATAGGGTTCCCCTTGTCCTCACGTTTCACCCCACCAGCCTCCACATTCAACGGATCATCCTGCGCCATTTCCGCCACCTCCAGTGTGATCCCACCACCAGACACATCTTCCCCTCACCTCCCCCCCCCCCCCCTTCAGCATTCCGAAGGGACCACTCCCTCCGCGACACCCTGGTCTACTCCTCTATCACCCCCAACACCCCTTCCCCTTTGCCGACACCTTCCCGTGCAAGCGCAGGAGATGCAACACCTGCCCTTTTACCTTCTCCCTTCCCACCGTCCAGGGCCCCAAACACCCCTTCCAGGTGAAACAGCGATTTACTTGTACTTCTTACAATTTAGTATACTGTATTCGCTGCTCATGATGCGGTCTCCTCTACATTGGGGAGACCAAATGCAGTTTGGGTGACCGCTTTGTGGAACACCTCCATTCAGTCTGCAAGCGTGGCCTCAAGCTTCCGGTAGCCTGTCACTTTTTAATTCTCCCCTCCACTCCCACTCTGATCTCTCCGCCCTCGGCCTCTTACATTGTTCTAACGAAGCTCAACGTAAGCTCGAGGAACAGCACCTCATCTTTCTATTAGGCACTTTACAGCCTTCTGGACTCAACATTGAGTTCAACAATTTCAGGCTATAAATTGGCCCCTGTATTTCTTTATATTTTTATTCTCTTGTTTCCTCACATGGTAGCTGTTAATGTTGCTGCCATCATCATTCACGCATCATCTAGAGCCATCTTTTGTTTCTTATCTTGTCCCATTACCTCTCCTTTTGCCTTGCACTATCATCCCCTTTGTCAGTCAATCTCTCCTGCCCTCCATCCTATCACAGACCTTCCCTTTGTTCTTTCCTCCCCTCCTCCCTGCCCCTGCTTAAACATCTCTCCTCCCGAACCTTTTCCAGTTCTGACGAAGGGTTTGACCCGAAACGTTGGCTCTGTTTCTCTCTCCTCGATGCTGCCTGACCCGCTGAGTGTTTCCAGCCCTTTCTGTTGTTAGACCAGTATTTAATTCACTGCTGTTTGTAGAACTTTGTGCGCAAATTGGAGCAGGTTCCCTAGGGAGTCGGTGGAAGCAGTGTTAATGCATTCAAATGCAAATTAGATAGATTTATTTCAGAAAATAATATTTTGGGATACAGTGCGAGTAATTTGAGACAAAATCTAGTAGGTAAGATCTCTGCACTCCTATAATTCTGGCCTCTTGAGCATCCCTGATTTTAATCGCTCCATCATTGGTGGCCGTGCCTTCAGCTGCCTTGGCCCGAAGCTCTGGAATTCCCTGCCTAAACCTCTCCGCCTCGCTACCCCTCTTTCCTCCTTCAAGATGCTCCTTAAAACCTACCTCTTTGACCAAGCTTTCGGTCATCTGCCCTAATTTCTCTCTATGTAGCTCGGTGTCATTTTTCTTGTCTTCACACTCCTGTGAAGTGCCTTGGGACATTGTACTACGTTAAAGACGCTATATAAATGCAAGTTATTGTTGTGTAGCAAGCTTGGGAGGAATATGTGACTTCGGACTTCTAGTTCCCAAAGCTTTCTACCATTGAGGGTTTTATATTCCCCTTTTTATATCTGGGACTGTTGAAGACTAATTGATAAAGATTGATTATCATTAATAATTTACAACTCCATTATTATTGGATCATGCGACTAGCAGGATGGTAGAAGGCGAATGAGAGCACTTCCTAAATTGGCTGCCATTTTTGCCTACATTATGAATGACCACACTTCAAAAAAGTAATTAATTCACTGTGAAGTGCTTTGGGATGTCCCGAGGACGTAAACGGCTACGTTAATACAAGTTCATTCTTTTGTTCTTTTATCAATTAAAAATGGTGCTTTTTCTTTTTTTTTTAAAGTGTATTTTACCAGAAAATAATGATTATAGAATAACCATAAGGAAGTAGATTAAATCTTGGAGTTTGAATGACCAGTCATGAATGTGAAGCTGGAGAATTTATAACCATTTCTGAACCCCGCTAATATTACAGCTTTGAGAATTCTCCCTTGTGTTCCGCTGTGCAGTTCAGCGAGGATTTTATTTTCCTCCCATGCATTATAGCTGTTGTAATCCAAGATGCCTCATGCAGTTGATGTGATGCATAGTCATTATGCATCTGAAGAATCAAATTGTGATGATCTCTGCAAGTTTACCAGAATTTAATTTGCAGCCAATCACAAGAAATACATACAGAAAAATGTTTATCAGTAACTATTTACAGCAGCGTTATTATTGCGGTGGTTTTCAGGGAATGTATATGTGCTGCCTTGTGGAAACATTCACGTATGGCGAGATCGGGATTTATGGATTGCTTGACACTGCGCACTTTAATCTCCGATAACGAATTTTGGTGCAGCTGTGCTGACTAATCACATTGAATACTCAATTAAATATTTTAATGAGCAAGTTGGTTAAAGGATCAATTTATCTTGTCCTGGAAGCTGGCTGTCTGGGCGTGTTAAGTTCCGGAAATGCACTGACTCTCTCGCACACTCTTGGTTCGGTTATTCAGATCTTGTTCCGCAGGAGGCTGCAGTGCCGAAACCACTGCTCAAATGTATTTTTAGAGTTTAGGTCCGCGAGCGTCTTGTGCATCAACCCAAAGATTTTCTTTTTTTAAATCTCTACTTTGAGTTGTGGCTTCCTGCTTCACTGTGCACCTATTCAGTCCGTCACCCAGTAGTTCCATTGATGTTGAACTGAGCAAGAACCAGTTCTGAATATTTTAGTACAGGAATATTCTATTGGTGCAAGCCAACTTTATACATTTAATGCATTAACCCATCCAAATTTGTAATTTAAATGTCAGGTTTTTGTTTCAAATCATTTGTGTGTCTAGTTGCGATATTTGAGAGGAGAGGGAGGAAGTGAGACTAAGGTGAGAAAATAGGGTCCTTTGGAGGAAGTGCTGTTGTCAGCGTGCTTAATCAACAAAGCAGGAAACCTGCTTGGCGGCTGTTCTCGTTTATTAACACGTTACCTGTGGTGCTGCTGACGCTGATCAAAGATAAATTCGAGCTGCATATGCTTACACTTTTTTTTCCAGAGCCTGTATGTTGATTATCAGTTTTTCTTCTCGTTTCAGTGGGCCGCATTGTCTTTGAATTATTTTCAGATGTCTGCCCCAAGACCTGTAAGAATTTCCTCTTTCTCTGCACAGGTATGTAGATGAAGGTGCATGCTTTTAAGGTGGATAACAATTAATCTTTCAGAGCTGCCAGGCCAGAAATAAAAAAAAGGGTAGTTTCTGCACCAAACACACAGGAATGACAAAATGCATCAACCATTTAAACAACAAAAGAAACCATGTAAAGTAAAAAAAAAAACAAGTTGCCAAAGAAAAAGGATGGGTTCATCTGAACCCATAGTCAGAACTGCTGTGTATATTCAGCATTTTCTGTTATAATTACAATTTTCCTCAGGGGGTGGGGGGGTAATATTCTTTGTCCTGGTTGGCTTTAGCCAGTAGGGATGGATGCTCTGGCCTGCTGGCTTCCCTGGGGCTATTATCATTGACGGTTTCCGTTGCTTGGTGTGAGGCATGCTTAGCTCAGTGGGAACAGGTGATCTCTGCCAATAGTTGTTTTCTTCTTCCTCCTCCACTTGGCCAGTGCAAAGTGCCCCACCTAGTGGTCTGGATGAGTACTTAAGTGCTGTCAACGAGGGTAGCTCAGGTGAAGTGTTGGTTCAGCCTTCACTGTCCCATGAAGCGCTTGGCTTTCTGTTGCTAGAGGCGTTCAGTTGCCATTTCAGCCTTTTAATGTTTAACTTGGGTACATTAAGCTCCTAATGTTATTGACTTGCATAGAGAACTGGTTGGCAGACAGGAAACAAAGAGTTGGAATAAATGGGTCTTTTTCCGAGTGGCAGGCAGTGACTAGTGGGGTACCGCAGGGATCGGTGCTAGGATCCCAGCTATTCACAATATATATTAATGATCTAGACAAGGGAACTAGATGTAATATCTCCAGGTTCGCAGACGACACAAAGCTGGGTGGGCATGTGTGCTGTGAGGAGGATGCCGAGAAACTCCAGTATGATTTGGACAGGTTGGGTGATTGGGCAGATGCAGTATAATGTGGATAAATGCGAGGTTATCCACTTTGGTGGCAAAAACAGGAAGGCAGATTATTATCTGAACGGCAATAGATTGGGAGAAGGGGAAGTGCAATAAGACCTGGGTGTCCTTGTGCACCAGTCGCTGAAGGTAAGCATGCAGGTGCAGCAGGCGGTTAAGAAGGCAAATGGTATGTTGGCCTTCGTAGCGAGAGGGTTTGAGTACAGGAACAAGGATGTCTTGCTGCAGTTGTACAGGGCCTTGGTGAGACCACACCTTGAGTATTGTGTGCAGTTTTGGTCGCCTTATCTGAAGAAGAATGTTCTTGCCATGGAGGGAGTTCAGCGAAGATTCACCAGGCTGATACCTGGGATAGCAGGAATGACGTATGAGGAGAGATTGGGTCGATTGGGCTTATACTCGCTGGAGTTTAGAAGAATGAGAGGGGATCTCATTGAAACGTATAAAATTCTAACGGGACTAGACAGACTCGATGCAGGAAGGACGTTCCCGATGGTCGGGGAGTCCAGAACCAGGGGTCACAGTCTAAGGATAAGGGGTAAGCCATTTAGGACAGAGATGAGGAGGAATTTCTTCACCCAGAGAGTGGTGAACCTGTGGAATTCTCTACCACAGAAGGCAGTTGAGGCCAATTCAGTAAATATATTCAAGAAGGAGTTAGATATATTTCTTAAGGCTAAAGGGATCAAGGGATATGGGGAGAAGGCAGGGACAGGGTACTGAGTTTGGATGATCAGCCATGATCTCATTGAATAGCGGAGCAGGCTCGAGGGGTCGAATGGCCTACTCCTGCTCCTATCTTCTATGTTTCTATTCTACTTCTGTAGAGTGCTGTGCATTTCCTTACACAGAAACAGGAAATGCTGGAAACTCCCAACAGCTCAATCAGTTGACGAACCCTTTTGTTCCAGATGCTGATCAACATGCTGTCCAGAACTATTTGATTTCAGAATCCTGACGATCACCATTTTTCTTTTTAAGCTCCATGTGTTTAATTTGTATGCAATAGGTTTTTTTCTTGGTTTCATACAAATTAGTGTCGAGCTGTCAAGAGTGTCAAAATATTGAGACACGAGTTGTGCAGGTGTACCTGGAAGACGCCGTTCCTGCCTATGTAGAGTTCTGAAGCTCGGTGAATCTGTTAGTTGCTCCTGTGGTATTGTTCACAAGTGATGGGCAGCAGTCGAGCAGATTCTGGAAAGGCTATTGTGTCAGCCTAGGAACAGGAAAGCAGCAACAGTGGGCGGTACACGGGGGTGCCAGCCCAGGCACTGAACCAGGGGCTGGGTGAATAGGATGAATTTGGATATGGAGCCACCACTTTACAAATTTTATTTAATCTTCTCTGTGTATAGTTTATTAACATACATTTTTCACTATTATTTGTAAATTAACAGTCAACATCTATCCATTTAATAGCGAGCGAGATGTGCAGAACTCCCATAATGGCTGTATCACGAGAGAATTGCTTTTGTGGCCAAACCTATCAGAAATGACCCTATCGGCACCAATCACAAACCATAGAGATGCTGACCCAATCAGGAAGCTCCTAATTGAGACTTCAAGCAGATGACACCGATGCAGAATTGCTTTTATTATAGAGACTGATGTGGTGCATTTCTGTAATTTTGCCTTGGTGAATGTGTCCTTCTGCCAATCTCCTCGTATCTCGTGTTGACAGCCTTTTCCTTTGTCATTGGTGTGGCATCTTCAAATTTCCAATTCCTCCATACACTTTTTAAGATTATCACCTTGCTTGATAGTCTCTACCCCCATTACCCCCCCCCCCCCCCCCAAAATCATGTAAAGCCACAGGACCTGCACCATTGCACCAGTTTTCCCCAGCCATCGTTTCTTTGTTCCTGGTGCTGGACCTGTTGTCACCTTTTCAATTTCTCAGGAACCTAAAGTGCTTCCACTAATTGGCACCAGATGATAAACCTCCCGAAAAATATACTCGTTCAACTCTCTTCAGGAAAAATGTACAAAAGAAAAAACACATGCCTTCTGGGTCCCATGGTAACACCAACTCCTTAGACAGCAAACATGAGCATTGCTATGCAAGAGGCTAAGGCAAAAATTGGAATTTTATACTCAGTGTAGAGTGCATCCCCTAGCAGGGCTGTGTTTGTATAATTCGGCCCTTTGCATTGACCCGTACAATACATCGCTTTAACGTACAAGATATCCTGAGGTACTGTACAGAGGAAGAATAAGGACTGAATCCTGAGTCATGGGAGAGAGGTTAGGAGAGCGGACTGAAGGCTAAGTCACAAAGATAAGCTTTATGAAGGTTTTCAATGGTGGGCAGCGAGGTAGAGAGGCAGAAGGGTTTAGGGAGGGAGTACCAGGCAACAAGGTGACTGGAACTCTGTCACAGATAATTGGTCGTGGGGGAGGGGGCACAGGAGGCCAGAGTTGAAGAGGAGATTATAGCAGTAGGGAGGAGTGACACGTGGAGGATTTAGAGATGAGGGTAAGGATTTTGTAGAAGTTGGGGAGGAGCCAATGTAGGTCAGCAAGGATTGTGGGGGGATAACCAGAGTAAGCTCAGTTCCTCCATGGTATGGTATGTTGGCTTTGATTGCATCTCTTTTTACACATTCAATTGAAAAATGCTTCCATTGAAAAGCTACTGTTTTTCTCCTTGCTGTGCAGTTCTTCCCCGGTCACCTGTAAGGCATTGGTTTTCAAACTGGGGTCCCTGTACCCTGGTAGATCTGTGGGGAGAGGACGCGAGGTCATCAGATTTCTGTCCTTCTGGTCCCAAGAATTCTGTTTTTGACTTGCTAGCATGTTATTTTTGCCACTGTAAAGTATGCTGTAAAGTAATTAAAAAAAAATATCCTGCAGTGGTAATGCACACAGTGGGTAGTCAACAGTGTCTTCTTGAAGTTAGGGCAAGGGACCCCCCTGAGTGTGTCAGTACCCGCAGGTAAGTGCCTCCGAAGTTTCCGAGAGACCCTGGGAGTGTGTTCGTACTTGCAAGGGGGCCTCGGCAGAGCAGCAGTATTTGCAGAGGGTCCTGGGAGTGTTAATATTTACAGGAAAACCCCCCCCCCCCCATCCAAAAATGTTTGAAAACTACTGCGATAAGGTGTCCTCCACTCTAGCATTTATTTGCATGAATCCTATTTTGTGTATACTAACATTATTTTATCTCTTGTAGGTGAAAAAGGATTAGGAAAAAAAACTCAAAAGCAGCTTTGTTATAAGGGCTCCACTTTCCATCGTATTGTAAAAGAATTTATGATCCAAGGTGGTGACTTCAGTGAAGGTGGGAAGGACATAATTTGCAATATATATTGGTCCAGCTGAAGCAGTTTACTGTAATATGGACTGATGTGATTAAAGGGGTATGGCAGTTATTAAAATTGCCATGATATAACTTTGACCAAGCTGTGTTGTACTTAATTTTAGCCGTGTATAAAGTGTCTGAAAATGCTTAATATCTGAAAGGGGAAGGTGCTATCCCGCCGCCTTGTTTATAGCAGTCGCCTGACCTTGCGCTGTCTTTGAGTCTAGGTTGCTGTGCTGATGTGATTGAGTTGCTCTGGCCATACTTCACTCCCACCAGGACTGCGCTGTGTGTTCTGGGGGGGCGAGAAATTAGCTTGCACAGTCATGCATGTTTGTATAAATGTGCATCACGATGTCCTCATGCACTCACTTTCCAGCGAGCACCACTGGATAGCAATCAGCACTGGAGCTTGCTGTGTATCTTATCATTTTCCCTTTCTCAGTCCATGGACACAGGCCTATTGTGGCGCTCCAGCTGCCACCCTGGCTGAGATGAGCACGATCCAGAGACTGAACCTGGGCCCTTCCTGTTCTGGTACCTTTAGTACCATTCTAACTTGGATAGAATAAACCCAGTGCAGAAGATTGTCCCTCAGTTAAGTTCAACAGTGTATCAGGAACATTGTTCTAATGGATGCCACTAGTAATAGGTTTACATTTTGCACGGCCCTGTTTTGCTCTTTAACATTTTTTTTCCTTTCTCCCACCCATATTTAAAGTAGGTCTCCTAGACTAATACAGAACATCGTGCCTGTGCCGGCTCTTTGAAAGAGCTATCCAATTAGTCCCACTCCCCTGCACTTTCCCCATAGTCCTGCAACATTTTCAAGTACATATCCAATTACCTTTTGAAAATGACTATTGAATCTGCTTCTACCACCCTTTCAAGCAGTGCATTGCAGACCATCACAACTCGCTGTGTAAAAAAAAAAAAAGTCCCCTCATCACCCTCTGGTCCTTTTGCCAATTATTTTAAATCTGTGACATCTGGTTACCGACCTTTCTGCCAGTGGAAACAGTTTCTCCCTATCTATCAAAACCCTTTCTAATTTTGAACATCTCTATTCAATCTCCCCTTAACCTTCTCTGCTCCAAGGAGAACAATCCCAGCTTCTCCAGTCTCTCCACATAACTGAAGTTCCTCATCCCTGGTACCATTCTAGTAAATCTCCTCTGCACCCTCTCCAAAGCCTTGCCATCCTTCCTAAAGTGTGGTGCCCAGAATTAGACACAATACTCCAGCTGAGGCCTAACCAGTGATTTATGAAGGTTTAGCAGAACGTCCTTGTTCTTGTTCTCTTGTGCCTCTATTTATAAAACCAAGGATCCTGTAAGCTGCTTTTTTTTTTTTTTTTAACAGCTTTATCAACTTTAAAGATTTGTGTATGTGAACCCCCCAGGTCTCTCTGTTCCTGCACCCCTCTTTGTATTGCACCATGTGTTATTTCATAGTGTATTGTATTTTCATTTTTGTGAGCAGCAAGGAATTAAGTCTTGTCATTGTCAGTGGTGACATTGTTGAATAGTGTATACTATTTCACTAACCTGGTACATTGACAACAGTGAATGCTTGAAAGATGTCAAGTTTGCTAACTTATTTTCATTGATACAATAGGCTTCATTTAAATTTGCATGCGTGTTATGTGCTCAAGAAAAGATGATGATGATGCATGTTCCACCGGTGATGGGATTAGACATTCCTTTAGGGAGGGGGTTGAGATCTAACGACGCTTCAATAAAGCACACCTATAGCCTCGTTCACTTGATGTTCCCTTAACCTTCCTTCTGCCCTGTTAGAGTATGAATGGCCAGATTTGAGAAGCACTTTCGGTGGTGTTATCGTGTAACTGAAAGCTGAATGGAGAATGCCGGAACTGAAGATCTTTTACAGCCTACTAAACGTCATGGCGTCCTTGCCACCTGTCAGGGGTGAACTAAAAAACAGATATGAAAGGACATTGGCCTAACCTAATCTTCTGTTTAGTTCCTGCATAATATGCTTTTTGTTAATTGTATAGAAACGTTTAGTGTGGAGCCTAGTGTTACTTACACACCTGTGGTTCTTAGGTAATGGACGAGGAGGAGAATCTATTTATGGCGGATACTTTGAAGGTAGAGACATCTTTGTAAATTTCATTTCAAAGCCCAAATTAATCTGTTGATTTACTAAATAGAAGACTCCCTCTAACAATACGTGAATAGCATTGCTTTTAATTCCCTCACCTGTTGCATGTAGCTAGTGCTTGAAATGTTGCATGCACAAAATAGATGCATGAATTTGGGCTAATTGTTTCTTAGCGTGTTCACTGTTAACTACAAAAAAAGTGAATTAAAAGGTAAATTATTATGCAGTAAGCTCGCAACTTGCAGCATGGAGGTTAGGCAATTTATTCATGAGAGAACCTATCATCCTGCCTAAAACTTTCAACATATTCTTTTATTTATAGAGAATGTGATCTTTTGCAAAATGAAAAGGTAAGAAAAAAAAGCTAAGTAACACAATTAAAACACACTCCCTTGCACCCTCCCCAGCAAGTACCATTATTGGCAGTGAGTTGATGGAATATATGGTCCGATTTTCTTTATTGCTTGCAGACTTTAAAAGAAAAAACACACACACTCTCTCTCTCTCACACACCAACACCAACAAACACACACACACGAAATGAAACTGCTCACCTAGGGCATTTAGTGCATTAGCTTCAGTACTGGTAATGTAAAAGAATTTGAAATTCGTGTTCCTCCTTGACAAAATATTTTAGTGTAAAGCTGTGGTGAGGCCTAAAGCAAGGCTGTTACTCTGTTGTTGGTGCAATTGCCAAATAGACTACAGTTGCCCTGTGGTGCCTCTCAAAGCTGACCAGCTACTCCTTTCTTGGACAGATGAGAATTTTGTGCTCAAACACGACAGGGAGTTCCTGTTGTCAATGGCAAACAGAGGAAGAGATACCAATGGTTCCCAGTTCTTCATGTGAGTATGACTCTCTGTTATCTTACCAGTATCATAGGGAAGTGCCATTCATCAGAAAGATGGTTATCCACATACATTAATGCCTGCAGATGTTGAGCAGTTTGCCTTTTTATCGCGTCTAGCACATTATTGGGCAGGGTAAAGCTTTTCCAGTTTTGCATTCCATTGATTCACGTCAAGTGCCTCTTTTTTTTTGTTTGTTAAGCTGCAGTTTTGTGCTGTATTCTAAAACATAAAGATGCCAAACAACATTAGTTCCCCCCCCCCCCCCCACCACGCAGCCCAGATCTGAAGGAATAGTGCATTAGCTTCAGATACTACCCCCACACCCCTGACCTGCCTTATCGCTTTTGAGGGATGAGAGAGGAATTCTTGACGAGAGGATTCCTGAATTGGCTACATTTCTCTGTGTGTTTGCCTCACCCAGGAGGTGTGGAGGAAGAAGGGTAGGTTCATGGCGATGAGTCCAGCAAGTCCTAGGTACTTGACATGACATGACATAACATACAGGCTAGTATTTAACCCATAGACTGCTCCAGAGAATTTCAGACCACTTTTTTTTCAGCTTGTGAAACAAAACCCAATATCACAGAGAATAAAATCCTGTAATTGCAATATTAACTCCTACATCTAACTTTTCTCTAACATTTAAGAACGTTTAACATTCTCATCATTCTGGTGTTTCTTTATTTTCTTCTCCCATAACATTTCAATTTTATTTCAACTTTACTTTTCCTTTTTCTTGCTAACATACTGCATCCCAATATTTATGTGCATCATTTGTTTGAATCTGAGTACAGGAAACTTTTTTTTTATCCGGCACCGACGGGACGGGCGTGGTGCTGGTTTATCAAAAAGTCCGGATTACAGAGAGGTATACAGGAAACTTTGGTTTATCCGGAGGTTGTATGTCCGGAATACTCGATCTAACGGCAAAAATCAGGAGCCGTTTTCTATAAGTTTTTTTAGTTCTCGTTCTTTTTTTTCCCCCCAGTCAGGCACTGCAAGGTCTGTAGCTATAGCAACAGCTTCAGCTAGAGACGCTTGCAGCTGCAGCCGACTCTTTAGAAGCTGTTGCTGAGCAACAGTGTTTGTTGTCAGATACGGAGATGAAAACCTCCGTATGCTTCAACATTAACTTTGTATGTCCGGCAGTTTTGATAGATCGGCAACACGCCGGTCCCGTCGGTGCCTGATATCACAAAGTTTCCTGTAGTAAAAGGTACGAGAGCCCCGTACACGGCCACAGATCCAGGCGTCCCTGTTGCATAACAACAGGTGCAGGAACCCCGGTTACACAGCCACAGATCCAGGAACAGCCACTAATATGAAGTAAAACTTACCTGAACCTACTCCTGAATTTTGCCGGTTAACAGAGATTTCCGGCTATTTAGCTGCCGGTAAATCGAGAGTTTCCTGTACATGCTTATCTGTTTTTCTGGGTCACTATCCAATCTGTTGGTGGGAACATATCAAAAATGACCCCTGATTTCCTACAATTTGACTGCAAAGATCATTTTTCCAGCCAATCGGCTTGGCACTTGAACAATTGACGTGACCAGTACAACTTTCGACGTGCCAAACACCAACACTTAAGTGATAATATGACCACTCCCTGACAGGCCACTCGGTGACGGGGCTCTAAAAGGTTACTTAGAAAGATGCACTTTCTGCTCTCCCAACAGATCACAAGGATAAGTTCCGATGAGGTGGGGCTATTTGCTCATCTAGCTCATCCCCACCCAACAATGTCCCTTAAATGACTCCCAAATTTTTGGCCCTACTGAGAACAACAATGTGCATTTATATAACGCCGTTAACATAGTAAAACATCCCAAGGCGCTTCACAGGAATGTAATCCGATAAAAATTGACACCAAGACAAAGAAGGAGCTATTCTCACAGGTGACTAAATTCCTGATCAGAGGTAGGTTTTAAGTAGTGCCTTAAAGTAGGAGAAAGAGTTGGAGAGGTTTAGAGGGGGAATTCCAGAGCTTGGGGCTGAGACGGCTAAAGGCACAGCCGCCAGTGGTGGAACAATGGAAGTGGGAGATACGCTAGAGGCCAGAGTTGAAGGAACACTGGGTTCATTGGAGGGTTGTAGGGCTGGAGGAGATTGCAGAGATGGGGAGGGGCGAGGCCATGGAGGAATTTGAATACGAAGATGAGAATTTTAAATTTGGTGGAACAGAAGTCAATGTAGGTCAGCGAGCAAAGGGGTGATGGGTAGACGTGAGTTATTATGAGTTAGGATATGATCATGTTCCATTGGAAAAAACATTGCATAGCATAATACTGAGCTGGTCAGTGTAGGAAGGTCCTAGGTTCCATGCTTGGCGTTTGCGGAGTTGGGTGGCCAGATGCAGGGAAACATCCTCTCCTTTAATTTGTAATGCTTTGATAAGTTCCTCTGGTGCACAGAGGATGCAGAATGAAGAAGGATACATTACTTACCCATTAGAATTTTCTTTAAATGAGATACATCGCTACGATCGCATCCCATTCATTCCCTACATAAGTCTAGTTTTTTTTTTGGAGCGGCCGGAGGAAGAAGAGTTGATCTTGACTAATTTCAGTTTAACTTCAGGCCAAAATTAACTGTCCCAATGTTGCAGGTCCTGGGGATTTATACACTGGAATCGGAGACCAACTGTAGCGCAACCTACTGCAAAATTATTTTTTGTGTGGCAGCACATGAATTCCCCACAACCATGGTAGACTATACGCCTATAGTGTGGAGATGCCGGAGTTGGACTGGGGTGGACAAATGTAAGAAATCACACAACACCAGGTTATAGTCCAACAGCTTTATTTGAAATCACAAGCTTTCGGAGCGCTGCTCCTTCTTCAGGTGAAGTGGAGAAATGCATAAAGACACAGCTTATATAGTCAGAGAATCATGTCAGATGTTTACAGGTAACCTTTCCAACTGCCATTTATCACACCTCGGCAGAGAGATAATCACAGCAGTCAAAGGTGTGAATGGTGTCCAAACAGGTCAGTCAGGGAAACATTACATCAAAGAACAATGAGGTGGGGTCACAAGGGGTCAAATATCTGCAACATTTGACCCCTTGTGACCCCACCTCATTGTTCTTTGATGTAATGTTTCCCTGACTGACCTGTTTGGACACCATTCACACCTTTGACTGCTGTGATTATCTCTCTGCCGAGGTGTGATAAATGGCAGTTGGAAAGGTTACCTGTAAACATCTGACATGATTCTCTGACTATATAAGCTGTGTCTTTATGCATTTCTCCACTTCACCTGAAGAAGGAGCAGCGCTCCGAAAGCTTGTGATTTCAAATAAAGCTGTTGGACTATAACCTGGTGTTGTGTGATTTCTTACATTTATATGCCTATAGTGTGTGGATAATATTTCTCATTCCAAGAGTTATGTCTTAGCCATGCACTTTTTACGTACACCGTATGTAGGCCCCTGATTTAATGGAACCAAATAAGGCAAAAAAAAACTTAATTACCAAAAGTTCTGGAATTTTTACTGGTGTTTTGGGGTAGCATTCCTCAATTGTGTCCATGTACAACTAGACCCATTAGTGACTGAAGAAGTCAAATTACATTTTTATCATAAATAAAAACAGAAAATGCTCAGCAGGTCAGGCAGCATATGTGGAGAGAGAAACAGAGTTAATGCTTCAGGTCAATGACCTTTCGTCGTAATTTTTATTATTTGGGATTAGCTGGGATTTTAGCAGCTGTCTTGGGATTGACTTCTGCAATTTCTGTTAATTTTCCCATGGACACTAAATCAGTTGTCTTGACCGTATAGCTTAATATTTACCAGACAGACAAATCTAGAGTTATGGTAGAATTTGTCAACCAATGATTCAGGACTTATAGAATAGTACAGCACCGAAGAAGGCTATTCAGGCCATCGAGTCTGCGCTCTTTCAAAGAGCAATCCCGTTAGTCTCACTCCCCTGACTTTCTCCATCTCCCTGCAATTATTTCTCCTTCAAGTATTTATCTAATTCCCTTTTGAAGGCTAGTATTGAATCTGTATCTACCGCCCTGTCGGGCAGTGCAGACTTATAACTGCGTCATTCTAAAGAACCTGTCAGATATTTCTATGCCACTTAAGAGTTCTATTTATATTGTTATTCTGGGTACTGTGTCCTCCAGAAGTTGTGACAAAGCAATTAGATTTCTAGAAATACTGAATAAAAGATGCTGTAATATCTCTACTTTAATTGAAGTCATAACAGCATTATTAAATTACTGTCTCAATCCTTTGAAACTGCAAATTCCCTCCAAAATTAACAAGGCAGGCTGCACAACTCTTCTAAAAATTTACACGTTCTGGTTTTCATGTATCTTTAAAAAGACGCATTGATATTTTATATAGAATATACAGCATAGAAATGTACAGCCTCCTCCCACCCCTCTTCATCTCACCCTATCAGCAAAACCTTCTATTCCTTTCTCCATCATGTACTTATCTAGCTTCCCCTTAAATGCATCTATGCTAGTCGCCTCAACTACTCCTTGTGGTAGTGAGTTCCACATTCTTACCACTCTTTGGGTATAGAAGTTTTTCCTGAATTCCCTCTTGAATTTATTGGTGACTATCTTATATTTATGGCTTTTAGATTTGGTCTCCCCCATAAGTGGAACCATCTTCTTTACGTATACCCTATCAAACCCTTTCGTAATCTTAAAGACTTCTATCAAGCCTTCTCTTGTGTAGAGAAAAGAACCCCAGCCTGTTCAGTCTTTCCTGATGGGTATATCCTCTTAGTTCTGGTATCATCCTTGTAAACCTTTTAATGCCTTTCGATTCAGCCTTCTCTTGTCTTGAGTCAGTCAGCTGAGATTCTGAGTCTGGCCTACTCACCTCAAGGGTATGATTTGCTTGGTGGACCTTTCTCTATTTGGAGTGATCAAAAACGCCCCCATCATGCTATCGGATGGCTTTTTGTTGAGTACACCAGCTGGTGTGGCATTGAGCCATACAAATCAGTAAAATCCCAGGTTTGAGCTACGGAATATATCATGTTAATCGATCTCATCTGTGCCTGGGAGGATCGAGGAAATCAGCTGGGAATCATGATACTTAACTGTGTGCTGGCCTTGATCTCTGCCAGAGCATACGCAAGTGAGGACAGTTTCAGGATCGGCCTCAGTGATGCCTGTTGACACTGTGTGTAAGTTCACACATGAAGAATGGTCACTAAGAATTGGAGGACTGCTGTTCCCCACACAACCAGACCCTAGGATAACCCCTGATCACTTTGTACATACAAACATGTGAAATTGACTGGCAGGAAAAGACCAGCTGGTCCATCAACTGCCCCACACTCATTATGGCTGGAGCAACATGACTAGACACTACCTATCACCCCTGCACCCACAGCTATGTAATCTCCTTGGAGAGGCAAAAGAAGAGAAAAAACCCAGGGCCAATAGGGGGAAAAAATACTCTGGAAATGTCCTCTCCGACCCCCTCAGGTGATGGAGACCAGTCCAGGAGATCACGCGGACCAAGTGTTATCAATAAAGACACTTGCCTTCTATGTGATGCCATCTCTGCCCCAGTCAAGAACCGGTCCAGCTCCCTCTGGAAGACAATGCAGAGATTCCGCACCCACCACACCAGCTGGCATTGTATTCCAGAGACTCACGACTCTCTGGGAGAAGAGGAACTGCCCAACATCCAGTCTATTCCTACTCTTACATAGTTTAAATTTGTGTCCCCTGGTCCTCCCCAAACTGTTAAACTGGGATAATCTGTCAATAGGCATGCTATCCAGCCCTTCAATTATTTTATAGACCTCTGTCAGGTCACCTCGAAGTCTACGCTGTTCTAAAGTAAATAGACCAAGATCCTTAAGCCTATCTGAATAGATGAGATTCTTTCAGCTTGGAATCATTCTTGTAGCTCTCCTTTGGGCCTTTTCCAAGTTTACTGTATCACCCACCATGTGGGGGAACCAAAACTGGGCACAGTACTCCCAGATGTGGTTTGACCAGCGAACTGTATAGTAACAGAATGGCATCCTTTAATTTATACTGAATGGCCCTATTAATACATCCCATTACCCTGTTGGCTTAAGCTACGGCTTCCCTACATTGGTCATAAACATTCAGTGATCTGTGCACAATAACACCTAAATATTTTTCTCTCTTTCAGTGTTGTTCCCTGCAAATGATGCATGTAATCTGTGTTGGCCCCATCAACATGCAAGCCACTCTATTTATCCAAGTTAAATGCCATTTGCCATTGTGTGGCGTACTCCTCTTGAACATTTAAATCTTTTTCCATTTGATGTCACTCCTCTCCTGTCTTAACCCATGTACAGATTTTAGGCATCTACAAACTTACTGACCATACTCCCAACACCACTGCCCATGTCCTTCATAAAGACTGTGTAAACCAGGTACAACACTGTGCTGAATTTACACTGCATGTGGTGTCAAACCAAGGCAGTGCGAGAGACTATTGCCTTCAGGGAATCTCACTCCATTCTACTGTGGAGTTAGGTCAGGCCACGATTCTAAATTTACACTGCATGTTTAACATTGTTACAGATCAGAAAGCTTTTCACACCAATCCTAAGCTTGCACTCTTAAAGTAAAATGTACAAAATGATGGAATACTTAATTCTAATAGTTTAATGTTGATGGTTGCTGTTCAGTCCTAAAAGGAACCCAGCCTGTGATCCCTTCTCTTCTGACATATAAAAATGAACGCACATTGCAGACTAAGGAACTGTAGAGAGTCATATTAAGGCACTCTGTTTCCCCACTGATCAGAAAGGAGAGAGGAGAACTGGTGAGGAATTACATAGAATTTACAGCCCAACTAGTCTATGCCAGTGTTTATGCTCCACACGAGCCTCCTCCCTTCCTACTTCATCTTGCACTATCAGCATAACCTTCTATACCTTTCCCCCTCGTGTACCTGTCTAGCTTCCCCTTAAATGTATTTATGATGCATGTATAGTTTTTCTTTGATGTGCCCAACTTGACATGTTTTAAAATATGATTAGCTACTTGCAGCTTTCCCAGTGGAAACGATATTCGTGAAAATGCCGAGTTCATTTTTTTCCCCAATGAAATAAGGAATTCGAATGCATGCCTGCCATCTCCATTATTCAGTGTTTGGATATATCCATTCTCTGTTGGGTTTGGGTAATATCGCTGATGTTGTTGCACTTTAACCACCATCTTTCTTGATGAAATGAGATGAATGGCACCTCACTATATCTTTATTTTGCATCTGTCACACTAAGGTAGGTTGTTTTATCATATGCATCTGAACTCATTTACATTGCCTTTATTTTCCTTCTTGTAATGAATTCATTACCAAGAAATTATATAAACCCAGGCTTTTAATTAATTGAGTAACTTTCGTTGAGGGGAAAAAGTTTCATTATTCAGATGTTAAAAAAACTCAGAAGCTAATCTCTAAGGGCTCTAAAATTTCCATATCCTGTTGCCTGTAATTGATGGAGGGACTGTTTTGAGTGGATAATGCCAGTGGTGCACTCCTTTGTAGTGCCAAAGGCATCAATTTTACAAAGAGTAGGAAGTTGAGAGCAAAATGAGCAAGAGTAATATTATTGCAAATTACAAATCTAACTGTTCATATACGTTCCAGTTTAAAAAAAATAAAAAAATAAAAAATATTAATAGCCGGTTGGACTAAAGTTCTCCTGAGTAGTCCATAAAGTATTTATGAATTGCAAGTGTTTTGGTCACACGTGAGTGCATTCAGTTGTCCTGCTTGATGATTTGGCTAGTGCACATTTCGGGCCTGAGTGAAGTAGTATGGATTCCTATCATGGGAGTTGCAAATAATGACCATGGACCTAACACCATTCACATGAATTATCACGGTTTTACAGTAGTTCGTTAACTTAAAGTTTGAAACGTTAAAAAGCTGCCTCACTCCATGAATTCACTCGCCGCAGACCAAAGTATTGTGCACTAGATTTTAATTTGTAACATTTATTAAAGTAGATGCAAAGATTTAAATTTAGAGATGAAGGTAGCGCTATGCTAGGATACTGATGTGAGAGTAGGAGAACAAGTGTGCGTGTGTGTGACCTGCTTATGTCAAGGATGTCTGAGCTTGAATTACCTCTTATGTTGACAGGCGAATTTATTGATGGAGTCAGTTGAGTGTCATTTGATAAGGAACTCCTTTTGGCAGCGTTCAGCTTCCTGTAGCGCCGTTATCAGGCATTTGGCCTGTCGAATGTCAACCCGAAACATGAAGTCCGAGTTTGACCTGCTCACAGCAGTGGGGCAATCGGATCAAGGCTGCAAAGTGGCTCCACGGGTTTTTTGTAAATCAATTTGAAGACTTGGGTGGGTTTCAGATTAATCTTGAATGGGAACATAGCAGGGTGGGAACATAGCGGAGATGCAACAAAATGGGTTGGAATGTTACTGAATCTTAAAATGCGAATAAATGTTAAAATTTGAATATTTTAGGAAATCTAACCTTGGGAAGACCAGGGCAGAAATGGTTCTGGGTAGTATATATTTTAATATAACTGTTATCTGAGTAGTAATATTACTGTAATAGGAGATTTTTCAGCACTGCATTATTTGAGCCAAGTCAACATTTAGTTATGTGGTTGAAGGAAAGGGAGATAAAGGGATATGGGTTCAGGGGGCACATGGGATAAGGACTTACTGCTTGTGTGGCAGATAAACACCAACACTGACTGGGCCAAATGGTCTGTTCCCATGTCGTAATATCTATATAGTTCTGAGCTGAATTTATGTAAAAGGCTAGTCAAGTGACATAGTGAAGGAGGAGGTAGTGGAGACACTTGATAGTATAAAAATTGATAAAGAAGAGGTAATAGAAAGGCTGGCTGTACTTAAAGTAGATAAATCACTAGGAGCGAATGGGATGCAACCTAGGATGCTGAGGGAATTAAGGGCGGAAATTGCAGAGTTACTGGCCATAATATTCCAATCCTCCATAGATATAGGGGTGGTGCCAGAGGACTGGAGAATTGTAAATGTTACACCATCATTCAAAAAAGGGTGTAAAGATAAACCCAGCAACTACAGGCCAGTCAGTTTAACCTCGGTAGTGGGGAAGCTTTTAGAAACAGTAATCGGGGACAAAATTAACAGTCACTTAGATAGGTGTGGATTAATTAAGGAACGCCAGCACGGATTTGTTAAAGTCAAATCGTGTTTAACCAACTTGATTGAGTTTTTTGATGAGGTAACAGAGAGGGTTGATACGGGTAATGCGGTTGACGTAGTGTACATGAATTTCCAAAAGGCGTTCGACAACGTGCCAGCAAAGTTGAAGCCTATGGAATAAAAGGGACAGTGGCAGCATGAATACAAAATTGGCTAAGTGACAGGAAACAGAGTAGTGGTGAATGGTTGTTTTTCGGACTGGAGGAACGTATACAGTGGTGTCCCCAGGGGCCGGTTCTAAGACCACTGCTTTTCTTGATGTATATTAATGACTTGGACGTGGGTGTACAGGGCACAATTTCAAAATTTGCGGATGACACAAAACTTGGAAGTATAGTGAACAGTGAGGAGGAGAGTGATAGACTTCAGGAAGACATAAACAGGCTGGTGAAATGGGCGGACATGTGACAGATGAAATTTAACGCAGAAAAGTGTGAAGTGATGCATTTTGGTAGAAAGACTGAGGAGAGGACATATAAAGTAAATGGTACAATTCTAAAGGGGATTTTGAAGGGGATTGACAGGGTAGATGCTGAGAGGTTGTTTCCCCTGGCTGGAGTGTCTAGAACTAGGGGGCACAGTCTCAGGATAAGGGGTCGGCCATTTAAGACTGAGCTGAGGAGGAATTTCTTCACTGAGGGTTGTGAAGCTTTGGCATTTTCTGCCCCAGAGGGCTGTGGATGCTGAGTCTTTGAATATATTCAAGGCTGAGATCGATAGATTTTTGGACTCGAGGGATATGGAGATCAGGCGGGGAAGTAGAGTTGAGGTCGATGATCAGCCATGATCTTATTGAATGGCGGAGCAGGCTCGAGGGGCCATATGGCCTACTCCTGCTCTTATTTCTTATTTCTTATGTAAAGGGGATGCACGAACAGAGAGACCTGGGGTACATGTGCACAAATCGTTGAAGGTGGCAGGGCAGGTTGAGGAAGCAGTTAAAAAGGCTAACAGGATCCTGGGCTTCATAAATAGAGGTATAGAGTACAAAAGTGTGGAAATTATGACGAACCTGTATAAAACACTGGTTCGGCCCCAACTGGAGTACTGTGTCCAATTCTGGGCACCACAATTTAGGACGGATAAGGCCTTAGAGAAGGTGCAGAAAAGATTTAGGAGATTTATTCCAGCAATGAGGGACTTCAGGTACGTTGATAGACTGGAGAAGCTGGGGTTGTTCTCCTCGAAACAGAGAAGATTGAGAGGAGGAACAGCACCTCATCTTTCGATTAGGCACTTCATAGCCTTCTGGACTCAACATAGAGTTCAACAATTTCTCACTATGACCGTGGCCCCTATATTTTCTTTTTTCTCTCATGGCAGCTATTGATGATTCTGCCATTGCCATTTACACCTCATCTGAAGTCATCTTTTGTTTCCTAACTTGACCCATTATCATCTCCTCCTTTTGCCTTGCACCATCATCCCTTTTGTCTTTTAATCTTTCCTGCCTTCCAGCCTAACACAGACTTTCCCTTTTGTTCTTTCCTCCCCTCCTCCCTTTCCCTGCCCCACACTTGCTTAAAAATCGGTTACTTCTCCAACTTTTTCCAGTTCTGACGAACGGTCACCGACCTGAAACGTTAACACTGTTTCTCTCTCCATGATGATGCCTGACCTGCTGAGTGTTTCCAGCATTTTCTGTTGTTGTTTAAGATTGAGAGGAGATTTCATGAGAGGTGCTCAAAATCATGAGGGATCTGGATAGAGAGAAACTGTTCCCATTGGCAGAAGGGTCGAGAACCAGAGGACACTGATTTAAGGTGATTGGCAAAAGAACCAAAGGCGACGTAAGAAAAAACTTTTTACACAGCGAGTGGTTAAGATCTGGAATGCACTGCCTGAAAGGGTGGTGGAGGCAGACTCAATCTTATCTTTCAAAAGGGAGTTGGATAAGTATCTGAAGGAAAAATAAAATTCTTACAGGACTAGACAGACTAGATGCAGGAAGGATGTTCCTGATGGCGGGGTGTCCAGAACCAGGGCTCACAGTCTAAGGATAAGGGGTAAGCCATTTAGGACTGAGATGAGGAGGAATTTCTTCACCCAGAGAGTGATAAACCTGTGGAATTCTCTACCACAGAAGGCAGTTGAGGCCAATTCATTAAATATATTCAAGAAGGAGATAGATATATTTCTTAAGGCTAAATTGATCAAGGGATATGGGGAGAAAGCAGGGACAGGGTACTGAATTTGGATGATCAGCCATGATCTCATTGAATGGTGGAGCAGGCTCGAGGGGCCGAATGGCCTACTCCTATCTTCTATGTTTTTATGTTGCAGGGCTACGGGGAAAGGGCAGTGGAGTGGGACTAGATGGGAGTCGGGACGGGCCGAATGGCCGCCTTCCGTGCTGTAACCATTCTATGATTAGTCCCAGAAATACAGGATAGTCTAAATCTATTGTCAACCCTGGGATTAATCTCCATACGATGTTTCTTCAGCAGCAGAAATTGAAAAACAAATTCTCTTGTTCTTAATTTTAATCTGTTACGAATGTTTATGCCATTTTCGGAATAAGAGTCCAACCATTGAGATGCCCCTTCTATAAATTGTGATCACAAAGAATTATGAGGAACTTCAACATTTTTGGCATAGTTGAGAGGTATGGCCTGGAGATGTTACTGAGACTGACCACGTTAGAGAGCTGTAAATGTAATCAGTGACTCTATCACTTTGCTCTGTGTTAATTTAACTACCTCACACTATCTGCCCGAGTCTTTAGCTCCTCCCAGCTAGTTCAGAGTATCATCGCTTGTATTTGCCACAACAGCGCAAATATTCCAAAATGGTTGGAAGAAGGAGCAGGAGTAGGCCAATTGGCCCCTCGAGCCTGCTTCGCCATTCAATAAGATCATGGCTGATCTGATCTTGGCCTCAACTCCACTTTCCCGCCCGCTTGCCATAACCCTTGACCCCCTGTCGCTCTAACAACTGTCTATCTCTGCCTTGAATATACTCAATGACTCCGCCTCCACAGCTTTCTGGGGTAGAGAATTCCAAAGATTCACGACCCTCTGAGAGAAGAAATTCCTCCTCACCTCCGTTTTAAATGGGTGACCCCTTATCCACGAGGGGAAACATCCTCCCTGCACCTACCCTGTCAAGCCCCCTCAGGATCTTATATGTTACAATAAGATCACCTCTCATTCTTCTAAACTCCAATGAGTATAGGCTCAACCTTTCTTCATAAGACAACCCCTTCATCTCAGGAATCAACCTAGTGAACCTTCTCTGAACTGCCTCCAATGCAACTATATCTCTCCTTGAATCTCCTCCTTAGGCAGTCCCTCAGAACCGAGGATGACTTGCTTCCACATTAAAAATGAGTTCTCAGGTGACTGATTAGTCCAATGCGGGACCTACAGTCTCTGTCACAGGTGGTTGAAGGGGCGGGTGGGTGGGGTGCTTGGGTTGACGTGCACTGCTTGCGCTTGGCTTGCGCTTGCTCCCAGCGAAGAGACTCTAGGTGTTCGGCGCCTTCCTGGATGCTTCTCCTCCACTTTGTGCGGTCTTGGGCCAGGGATTCCCAGGTGTCGGTGGGGATGCTACACTTTTTCAAGGAGGCTTTGAGGCTGTCCTTGAAACGTATCCTCTGCCCACCTGGGGCTCTCGTGCCACGCCGGAGCTCCGAGTAGAGCGCTTGTTTTGGGAGTCTCGTATCGGGCGTGCGGACAATGTGACCCGTCCATCGGAGCTGATTGAGCATGGTCAAAGCTTCGATGCTGGGGATGTTGGCCTGAGCAAGAACACTGACGTTGGTGTGCCTATCCTGCCAATGGATTTGCAGGATCTTGCGGAGGCAGCGTTGGTGGTACCTCTCCAGTGCTTTGAGGTGCCTGCTGTACATGGTCCATGTCTGAGGCATACAGCAGGGTGGGTATCACTGCTGCCCTGTAGACCATGAGCTTAGTGCCGGGTTTGAGGTCCTGGTCTTCAAACATGCTCTTCCTCAGGCGACCGAAGGCTGCACTGGCACACTGAAGACAGTGTTGGACTTCGTCATCGACGTCTGCCCTTGTTGACAGTAGGCTCCCGAGGAATAAGGAGACCAAAACTGCACACAGTACTCCAGATGTGGTCTCACCAACGCGCAGTTGTAGCAAGACTTCCCTACTTTTGTACTCCATCCCCCTTGCAATAAGGTCCAACATTCCATTTGCCTTCCTAATTACTTGCTGCTAACTTATTGTGTTTCATGTACGAGGACCCCCAGATCCCTTTGTACCGCAGCAATTTGTAGTCTCTCTCTTTATTTAATTTGCTTTTTTATTCTTCCTACCAAAGTGGATGATCTCACATTTTCCCACATTATACTCCATCTACCAAATTTTTGCCCACTCACATAACGTATATCCCTTTGCAGACTCTTTGTGTCCTCCTCACAACTTGCTTTCCCACCTATCTTTGTATCATCAGCAAATTGGCTGCAATACACTCTGTCCCTTCATCCAAGTTATTCATATTGACTGTAAATAGTTGAGGCCCCAGCACTGAACCCCGACTGAACCACCTAAACTTTGAGACAATAATCCAGGACAAAAATTAATTAGCATTTGGAAAAGTATGGGTTAATAAATGAAAGTCAGCACTGATTTGTTAAAGGCAAATTGTGTTTGACTAACTTGATCTAGTTCTTGGTAGCGGAGAAGGTTGATGTTGTGTATTGGGACTTTCAAAAGGCGTTTGACAAAGTATCACATAATAGACGTTAGCAACATTAAAGCCCATAGGATTAAAGGGGCAGTGGTAGCATGGATACAAAATTGGCTAAGGGACAGAAAACAGAGTAGTGATGAACAGTTGTTTTTCAGTCTGGAGGGAAATATACAGTGGTGTTCCTTAGGAGTTGGTATTAGGACCACTGCTCTTTTTGGACTTGGGTATACAGGGCATAATTTCAAAGTTTGCAGATGATACGAAACTCAGAAACTTAGTAAACAATGGTAGTAACAGGATAGTGACAGACGCGTGGCTGATGACATTTACCGTAGAGAAGTGTGAAGTGATGCATTTTGGTAGGAAGAATGAGGAGAGGCAATATGAACTAAATGGTGCAATTTTAAAGAGGCTGCAGAAACTGAGACTCCTCAGGGTGCATGTGCACAAATCTTTGAAGGTGGCAGGACAAGTTGAGAAGGCTGTATTTATTAAAAAAAAAAAAAAAGCATATGGGATCCTTGGCTTTATTCATCGAGGAATAGAGTACAAAAGCAAGGAAGTTCTGCTAAACCTTTATAAAACACAGGTTAGGCCTCAGCTGGAGTACTGTGTTCAATTCTGGGCACCACACGTTAGGAAAGATGTCAAGGCCTTGGAGAGGGCGCAGAAGAGATTTACTAGAATTTTTGTATTAATTCACGGGATGTGGGCGTCACTGGCAAGGTCAGCATTTATTGCCCATCCCTAATTGCCCTTGAGAAGGTGGTGGTAAGCTGCCATTTCGGAGGGCAGTTAAGAGTCAACCACATTGCAGTGGGTCTGGAGTCACATAGAGGCCAGATCGTGTAAAGACGGCACATTTCCTTCCCTAAAGGACATTAGTGAACCAGACGGATTGTTACGACAATCCGATAGTTTCATGGTCACCATTACCGATACTAGCTTTTTATTCCAGCTTTATTTAATTAATTGCATTTAAATTTGCCAGCTGCCGTGGTGGGATTTGAACTTTTGTCTCCGGATCAGTAGTCCAGGCCTCTGGATTACTATTCCAGTAACGTTACCACTATGCTACCATTCCCATTAAATAATACCAGGGATGAGGGACTTCAGTTATGTGGAGACGCTGGGGTCGTTCTCCTTAGAGCAGTGAAGGTTAAGAGGAGATTTGATAGAGGTGTTCAAAATCATGAAGGGTTTTGATGGCGTAAATAAAGAGAAACTGTTTCCAGTGGCAGAAGGGTCGGTAACCAGAGGGGACACTTTTTTAAGGTGAACCAGAGGCAACATGGGGAAACATGTTTTGACATAGTGAGTTGTTGTGATCTGGAATGCACTGCCTGAAAGGGTTGTGAAAGCAGATTCAATAGTAACTTTCAAAAGAAAATGGGATATATAGAGGAAAGATATTTTTTTTTACAGGGCTATGGGGAAAGAGCAGGGGAGTGTGATTAAATGGATAGCTTGACCAAAGAGCCGACACAGGCACAATGGGCTGAATGAACTTCTGTGCTGTATTATTCTATGATTCTATCTCTGTGAAAGCCTTAAGAGCTTTACCTGGCAGAATCCAGCTGTTTGAGATCCTGTGGTTGTAAGATTGCAGTGGCCATGTGGCAGCTTAGCAGACAGATCATTTAAATGTTTTATTGCACAGAACACGTCAAAAATGGCATGTATTCTGTAGCATTCCCCATTAATTTCCCTGTGCCTGTGTGATATCGCAGCTGGAAGTGGAAAAATTCCATTGTTTGGCTTATCTTGGGGATGAGTATAAATTCTGTCATGAAGCTTGTTAACGGTTACATAGTCATAACTATAGTCCTGACAGGCTCACTGGAAGATCACTCACTGTTGCAGTGATGATTATTCTTTCTCCTTCATGGGCATGGGAGTTCTTACTATTACTGCAAGTTATATCCTACCTCCAGTTTTATTTTCAAATTTCAAGAATGCATAGATGGTAGAAATTTCAGGCGGTGAGTAGATCATTCAGCCCGTCGTGCCTGTGTTGATGGTACTGGTTCATTGTTTTGTGAATGGGTGCAGGTGCATCTTGCACCAGCAGTTTTAATTTGCTTTTAGGCTAGCACGCAGTAATAGCGCATTACTTATTAAAAAGTGAGAATATTCTGCGACAAATGCACCAGATTCTGCATGGACCGATAAACTGACCATAATAGTAATGAGCTTATTATGCTATGATTTCTGTGACATGTATATGCAGTAATAAGGCATTTGCATCCATTTCACCTTGATAATCTCCACCAGCGCTCCAAGGTAGTGGCCTGTCATGTGTCAGTTCCAATGTAGCGGTTGAAACCAACACAGCACTGTGGAACACAAGATATATTGTGGCGTGTATTGAACAAGCTGTTGGGTATGTGATCTGTCCAAGTGGAAGATGGTGAGGGGCCAGGCTCCTGATCTGCCGATCCTGCTTCCCAATCAGCTGCTGCCGATCCCGCTTCCCAGCTATTTCTCCCCACACTGTACACTGCAGGAAACAGGAGAAGGCACTTTGCAGCCTTCCGGACTCAATATCGAGTTCAACAATTTCAGATCATAACCTTGGCCCCCATTAATTTTTTACCTGTAATTTTTCCACTCCTTTTCCCCCCCCCCCCCCTTTCCTTTTGATTCACTCTCGCACCTGGCAGCTATCTCTTGCCCTGCCAGCACACTTCACACCTAATCTCAGCCTATTACCATCTCGTCTGGCTTCGAACACCTTTTATTGTCGCTTCTACTACTTTTGTCTCTTTCACTTCTTTTGTCCGATCGCAGCCCTGCCTTCGATCCATTTTCTTTTCTTTCCAGTTTTGAAGAAGGGTTCGACCCGAAACGTCAACTCAAATTTCTCTCCACAGATGTTGCCTGACCTGCTGAGTTTTTCCAGCATTTTCTGTTGTTATTTCGGATTTCCAACATCCGCAGTATTTTGCTATCAAACAGGAGAAGAATTGGGTTTCAGAGGCAAATGAGACAAGGGTGAAAACGAGGGACGGAAAATTAAGCCGAGAGGAAAAAGCAAAAGTGGGGGTAGGTAGTGGGGGAAGAGGCAAGCGCAGAGCAACAAGCAGATGTGAGGGAGGGGAGAGGGAGAAGAAGTGGAATGAGGGAGTGGGGAAAAGAAGTGGGGAGAAGGGGAAGTGAGGGTTAAGAGACAGAAAAAGAGTTCATTATTTCTCAGGCCATCAGTCTGTTTGCAGCTTTGGCAACATGATTATTCAGCTTAACACAGTACTGAGCAGCAGGTTCAACATTGGGAAGACCAAAGCCATCATCTCTGTACCCTTGCCACCGATTCCATCCCCTACCCCAGCCACTGTCTCAGGTTTGCAACACCGCCGTCCTAAGCTGAGCTTTGGACCCCATTTCCTCGCCATCACAAAGATGGCCTACTTCCACCTCTGTAACATTACCAGTCCTGCTTCAGCCCACCTGCCGCCGAAACCCACATTCATGCATTTATCACCTCCAGACTTGACTATTCCACTGCTTTCCTGGCCGGCCTCCCAATTCACACCCTCCTTAAATTTTAGCTCATCCAAAACTCTCCTGCCTATATCCTGTTCCGCGTAAATTCCCGCTTACTCATCAGCCCTGTACTCGCTGGCCTACCTTGGCTTTCGATTCCCACAATGTCTCAAATTTAAATTCTCATCCTTGTGTTCAAATTCCTTCATGGACTCGTCCCTCTATCACTGTAACCTCCTCCAACCTTCCAAAAAAATCTGCATTCCTCCAACCCTGGCCTCTTGTGCACCCCCACTCCCTTCGCCCCACCACTGGTGGGCATGCCTTCAGCTGTCTCAGCCCTGCACGCTGGAATTCTCTCCCTAAATCTCGCCGCCTCTCCACCTTTCCTTTTTCAACAACCTCCTTAGAACCTACCCCTGACCAAGCTTTTATTCATCCCTCGTAATATCACTTTCTTCGGCTCAGTATCAATTTTTGTCTGATCATGCTTCTGTGAAGCGCCATGGGGCATTTTTCTATGTTAAAGGTGCTATTTAAATGCAAGTTATTGTAAACAGCAACATCTTGCACTTGTATAGCATCTTTTAAGATAGTGAAACATCCCAACGGATTTCATAAAGTAGGGGCTGGACCCAAGCAGGAATGAGGAGTTGAGTTAAGGATGTTGGCCAAGAGGTAAGGAGGTTTTTGAAGGTGGGGAGAAATGTGGCAAGGCAGAGGAGTTAACAAAGAGTGCGCTAGAGTCTTGGACAAAGTGACTGAAGGCTCTTAACATTAGAGGGACACCCTAGACCAGACTGGTGAAAAGTGGAGACAGACTTCTGGACAAGTTGGATTTTATGTAGATTGTAGCTTGGGAGACCTAATGAGAGCATTAAAGAATTTGAGCATGGAGGTGATGGATGCCAGTGGGGACCAGGCAGGACCAAAGTGCATTATTTTCGAGACCTGTCTTAATGATGGATTGAATGTGGGGTTTAGAGCTCACTTCAGAGTGGAATAAGGCATCAAGGATTCAGTCTTGGTCGGCGTTAAGCTGCATCCACAACTTTAGTGTCAGACACCAAGCAGCAGACTTGGAATCGAGGGTGATGGGAGGTAAAGCTGGGTATCAGCATATATATGGAAGCTTCTTGCCAAAAAGCAACATTTAAATAGGTATAGGAAGGGGACAAGGATGGAAGCGTGGATAAGAAGAGAAGCCATTCCATGAGTTGTGTTGGCTACTTAGAACAAGTAGGACTAGAGCTATGTGAGGGTGGTAGTGCGGAGAAGTGGTACAAAAGGACAGTGTGGTCGAGTATGTCAAAGGCCACAGAGAGGTTAAGGGGTATGAAGAGGGATAACACACAGCGAGTTGTAAGCAGAGTCGAGTGCCAATGTCATTCGAGAACCTTGGAGAGGAACGGGAGGTTGGAGACTGAAGAGCAAAAGGATTGCAAGTAGGCTTTTTCGAGAAGGATGCTAGCGGTTTTGAAGGGCATCTGCAGGTCATTACAGATGCACCATGGATGGCGCTAGTGATTTGTCACAGTGTGACATCCATGACAAATCCCATTATTTTCACAACCTACCATGACAAGCATGATTTCCTTCCCCAAGTAGGTTAAACGTCTAGTTTGTGCAAGGGTTTAAACAAATTAAGGATGTTTCCAGCTTAGTGCATTGTAATTTTCTCTAATCCTCATTTTAAAAAAAACAGGTGCCAATCCGTACGGTGAAATAACAAGGATTGCACATTGTTATTCACAATGCAGAATAGATGTGTATTTATGTCCTTGAGAGTTTCTCTCCATTGTAAACTCAGACATACTAAACTGGCCAAGTTCAAAGCAGCAAGCTTTTATCATGATTTTCAAAATCTGATTAATTTTAATTAAATGGGATTTAAAGTATGTTTGTTATCGCCGTTATAAATCGGGGGATTTCTTACATTTGAAGGAGATTAATGCACGTTTGTCAGTGATGCTCCTTTTTTTAAAGAGGAAAATTATTTATGCTCGAACAGTTTTAAATTGCTGTAAAATGTGACTTAAATACTATTGCTAATTGTAATGCAGTGGACTATAGGGGGAAATTGTCAACACCACTTTCCCCTCAACTATCCCCCGCCCTAAACGTGGAAGATGTAGTACTATAGAAATGTCAGAATTACACAGAACTGCTTCTCCCGTGAATCTTTGCAATTTAGGTTTGAGTTTTCTCACAACTATGGCAAACCACGGGTGCGATCTTTTATTTCTCCCATTATGTAGAGAATAACAGGTAGGTGAATATTACCTTGTGTGGCTTATACACCTTTTATATTCTACAAATAACGCCATTAAGAGGTAGCACAAGAGCTATTTGTTTCCCATTTTAGCTATGTTAAAGATAGCTTGGTTGAAACCTTGTTTTTCATATCCCAACTCCAAGATATAAGTAACTTGTATGTCAAACTGATCAGCAGGCCTCTCTCTGCTGAGATCTTTCCTTGCATGGTGAAAGCTCTTTTTTTTATTATGTGCAGTTTTCTTTTTAAATGTTTTTTTTGTATTTTGTTTTTAGAAATGGTTTACCAATAGGTTTGAAATGGTGGTAATTCTGAGTGCGCTGTCTTCTGAACTTTATCTCTTCTGAAGGGAGGAGAGTTGTTCAGAGCCCGGGATTTCAAATGACATTATCCAGTGAGGAGATGCAGATATTGAATGTCAGTGCACTTTATCAGAAGCAAAAGTAGAAGACTGTCGAAAGTAGAATTTCATGATGGAAACCAAACATTTTTTCTGTAAATACAGTAGTTTTTTTTGACTATATGCACCAAAAAAGTAATTTGAAAAAATGAAACTCAAGATTATTTAAACTAAATAATAAAGTCCTAACATTTTGCCATTGCTTTTCATTTAGAACATCAGTTCCAATCTGATGGCTAGTTTTCAAGCCAACATAAATTAACTACTTTGTTACTGTTAGTTTTCTTTTAGATATTGTTAGATGTCCAGTTATTCTAATTGAGCATTTTTAAAACTGATACAAAAGCTTCATAAGCATAGCAGTCGAGCTATGGCCCTTAGATTCCTGTGATCATAGATTTCCTACCTCAGAATTATCAAACATTGGAAAGAACCTGTAACAGATATTATTGTAGTAGATGTCAGTTCTTCATTTCAGCATCCTCCACACATCATATCACCGAAAAATCACCTGCGACAGTCGTACTTTGGCAGATTTCTCAAAATTGGGACATTATCCAAGTTGCCATGCCCACTCCTGCAGGCCATAATGGCTGCACCCCCCCCCCCCCCCAATTCAATTATAGCTGAGGTTAGAAGGCATACCTCTGCTGGTCTTTCCAAAGGAGTTGGTTTGAAAACAAAATAATCCTGCTTGGATTTTCCCATTGATTTGATGGGTAAATGCATCAGCTGGTGTGGCGCTGAACCATACAAACTTGGTTTGGTCTTTCATCTAGCTGATCTCACCCAGGCAACATTAGAGGCAAAGAAATAGGCGGGGGTGGGGGCACGGGAGAAAACCAGCCATGGTTCTTAATCCTGATGGCTATACCGTGAATTGCATTGATAGGTGTATTTATATAGACATCAGTTAAGACCATTGGATGATTGGATTTTGCTGTCATGCATCCTATGGTCAAAGAGCTCCCAGGTGTACTTGTGAAAAAGGACCACTTACATGACTGCTGATGTCCATGGAAACATATCTCAGCATGAGTCATTGTTTCCAGAGAGTAGAAGATCAAAAGACGTGGTGGGTGGGGTCAGTGACTGTTTGCTTGATGGGATTTAAATACTGTTCCAACTGCGGTCAAACTTTTGCAGTCTCTGATGGGCATGACTTGTTGCTGCTGGAGCACGATGTGGCTTTGTGATATATTTGGTTCTCAGCTTGCAGCTAGTGGGCCTGATTGTAATGCCTACAGGCCGTCACCTAAGACCACATGCATCTCAAGAGTTAGCACAGCTGGTCTTCAGCTTCTGATATAGGACCACCCAAAGCCTTGTCTGACAATATGAGGGTTCACTAGTAGCAACCCTGGTCAGTGTCAACCAATAAAGAGAAAGAAGTGACCGATGATGGCGACCAGCAACAAGTGCCTCTGCACGATAGATGCAATTCCCAATGCATAGCTGAGAATCACCTTTGCATTCCCTGAGATGCCTACCATAGTGAGCTCTCTCCATGCTATTTGTCTCTGTTGCCATCATGTTCCATCGGCTGTTTGACAGAAGCACCATTTTGGAAGTATCGCTATCTGAGAAAGAACTTGCGAGTGGTTGAGATTCTTCTTGACTCGTGAACTATCATGAAGTGTTAAATCCCTTAAAGTGAACTGAAGGAACTATTTATCCATACCTTTCATGGACATTCAACCTAACCGCTTACCCTGGAAAATTTATAGATCTCCAAGGTTAGGGCCAGAGACTTGCCAGGAAGAAAAGAAAAAAGCCATTTATTTGACTTTCCTTTGCAGAGGTCTACCTCTATTCCTTCCTTGATGTCTTCAATATCAGGATGGTCCACAGCCTCAAAGTAGCTACCAGCATGCTTCAGCCCTGACTTTGTTCTAGGTGTTGCATAGCTTGCCAATGCCAACCTTTGTAGATTTCATCTCGACCAAGGGAGGTTTGGGGGCAGATTAAAATAACACCTTGGTTCTGGCCAAGATAGACAGCAACTGTTTCAGTTGTGATCCCAACGTGACGGCACTTATGCTCAGAATCCAAATCCTGCTCACTGGATTGGGAGTCTAATTAGAAGGAAATATGGGGTGGGACTTTTAGAACATAAGAAAAAACAAATGAGAAAAGTCCATTTAGTCCATCATATCTTTGTACCTAGTCTTACTTTGAATGTCCAGAATGATTTTGCTGCTGTGATCCCACTGGAAAATTGTTCCAAACTTCTTTTGAGGGTCCCATGGAATGTTAGAATGTAGATTCATACCTGTGATTCCCCTCTTGCTGAATTTTTGATCTTCATGATGCTACCTTTGGGAAGCACTTCTGCTTTTGGAGGAAGTCCTAGGGATAGACAACCTACAACAGGCTGTGGTGGATGTACAAGCTAGGTTCCTAACTTTATTCCCCAGAATTTTGCTCCATTGATGGGCTTCATTTGTATCTCGGCTTCCCTCAAGCTATAGGACAAGCCATTTCACACAACTTTTGATGGAAGTGGGGCATCTCATCACAAGGTACTTACTGATCACGAAGGCCCTTCGGCCCATTTAAATTCATTCACCCAGAAAGACCTTGTAGTTCAGCGCTTTAAAATCATTCAGCAGAGATTTCGCCGGGAACCCTTTAGGGCAAACCTGAGATAACACTAACCTCCCACCTACAGGTTAAGGCAGCCCTTTTTTGACTTCCTCAGGTCCTAAAACCAACACTTATACTAAGCTTGGACTAATGTTTGTTCATCAAAACCCTCCTGTTCTGTTTCCAGCTTCAATCCAAACACCCAACATGGTACTCACTGCCAACTGCACTCAAATTGGGGTTGGGGATACTTTTTTGGCAGCAAAATGGGAGAAGATCATATCAAGCTTGGGTCAGGGAAGCCGTTACCAGGCATTACATTTCAAGTTGGACCTCTCCCTCCCTTATACACACTTCAAGAGATTTCTCTGGTCCATTCATCTTGAGAGATTCCAAGTTGATGCCTTTGCCAGCAGAAATCGGTGGTGAAGCAGGTTCAAAACCAGTTTTAATTATCTCAGATAATGGAGCTAACTCACACTTCAGCTCAGGATATGTTTCCCTGCAGCCATGTCTTTGATGTTGATAACAGATGCTCCATACAAGACTGCAGCGCTCACATTCAGGAATCTTGAACCCAAAATCCATGGACTCCCAACTGGATTCTAACTTCGAGTGGTACTGTTGACTAACGCTAACTGGCAGGTTCTAGTCCGGGGCTAAAACTAGACAACGTGACCGTAGTGAGATATGTCAGTAAATGGGGTGAAACCTGACCGCAGTCTCTCCATCTGGATGTGGCATTTGTTGCTCCTTGGTCTAGGAAACGTGCTGTGATAATACGGAAGTGGACTACAGCCAGACAGCAAATGAGAATGTGGGTCACCCAATGGAGTTGAGTACATTTTCAGGACACAGAGCTATCCACCAAAGGATTCCCTTCCATTAGCGGAGAATCATCAACTGCTTTTGTTCGAGCACAAATCAGGCTGGAGGCCAGATGAACTCTTAGTGTAAATATGTGTTCCTGCACACTGTCCTTCATGAGTTTTGGGCAGAAGGAACTGTGTTATGAGAAGTAGGGATAGAAACAAGGAAGACTATTCTTCATCACAGCGACCACATACAATCCACATTATGGATGCCATCTATTTAATCTCCAAAGAAAGGTTTTTGAGAAGTTTCTCCTTGTCTTCAAAAGGTTGCCTCAATTGAAGAAAACTCCAGAATATCATATCTAACTTTACACCCCACATCATTAATCTTTGACTAGTTGCCATCCTTGTCATTGCATTTCCATGACTCCAACAAGGTAGGAACCATTGTGTGTCACCAGCATTCAGTTATTTATATCTGTACTTATCTATGTAGCTCTCAGTCCCATTCCTAACCACATATTCATCAAATCCTATTTTTAAATGGTATTAATCAGAATAAAATTAACATTAGCTGCGGGTTTCTTCCATAGGTCCTTTGCTTTCTGGGGTTGAACGAAGAAATATTTCGAGCCTTGCCTGGGTTTCTTAATTTTGAAGTTGTGTGTTTTAACCTTACTGCCAAATTAAGCCTTTTGTCTACATTATCCTTTCTTAGCTTTTTAAAAACCCGGATGATGACCTGTCTTGTGAAAAGAAGGTCCGTTCTTTCCCTCTAACTGGAGGCCTAAGTCTTATAATCATGCTTGTTATTCTTTTCTGAACCTTATCCAGTGCACAATCATATTTTGAACTTAGGGTGGCAAAAACTGCACAAGTAGTGTAAATGTGACCTCACTAAAGGTTAGATTAGCCGCCTTCACTTACAGTTCCTTCAGATGCAATCCAGTTCACCTTGTTGATGAGCTCTTCACATTGACATAACTTCAATGAAAGGTACACACCCCTGCCTCCTTTTTAAAAAAAAAAAAAAAACAATCCTTTCACTTCTGCATCTTTGTAAAGCGCTCTAATTTGGGACACAATTCCCATAAATGTGTACAACCTTACATTTACACTCAAATTTATCTGCTGTTACTTAGTCCCATCCACTTAATTGGCCCTGATCCTATTGAATGTTAAGATCTCCCACACCTGGCCACATATCTTTGTATTATCACCAAATGCTACAATGCACAAGAAATGTCCTTCATATCCTCTCAGAATAGTATTAACAAAAGAGACCTAGACCATACTCTTAATAGTATGAACACAGGAGACACAGAGTAGACCCAATAATTGAATTGACAGCACTCTTGAGCAGACCCCTGTGAAAGTCCCTTAGTCAGAGTTTTCTGATTTTACATACAGTAACTTTCTGTTACAAACCCAGTTTTCAATTCAAGCAACTAATTTTTCATTTATTGTAAATAGTGCATTCCCAGTCTTTGTGCTGCTGAAGAGGGATGGCCTTTGATAACTGTGTGTCCAGATCTTTCATTTGAATTCAAGCTTCTGCTTGATGGCTTAACTGTTGAAGAATGTTTTCTAGAACAAGACCTTCCTTCCTTGGGAATAGACATTTTATTTGCTTCTTTATTGCTAGAAACAACGTACAATATTAAGTGGAAGAAGTCTGCCCATTAGTACTTAATATCTCTTCCGTTTTCGAGTATCTTCAACACCTAGAATTTTTTGTGAAGGATGATCTTTCCCCATTGTACCCCATTGGTTTGTCCATGAAACTTTTAACTTGGTTATTCATAAGTTGAGATTCTCGTACGGTCACATTTTTATTCTGAAAAACCGCATTCCTCAGGGCTCTGGTTTCCACCTGTCAAGTCTGCACTCTTCAGGCATTAGTTACTGAGCAGCACTGTTTTATATGACAGTGATCAGGCAGGGCTCAGACCCTATTCTAGATTCTTACCAAAGGTCATCTCGCATTATCACCTGCAGCAGAACTCGCCACATCCTTTCATCATCTGCTTTATCATAGGAACAGGAAAAGGCCATTTAGCCCCTTGAGCCTGTTCCATTAGATCATGGCTGACCTTTGCCTCAAATCCATTTACCCGTCTTTGATCAATATTTCTTGATACCATTGTCTAACAAAAATCTTATCAATCTCAGTCTTGAAAGTTTCAATTGTCCCAACATCC
Organism: Somniosus microcephalus; assembly: GCF_052327205.1. NCBI lineage: Eukaryota > Metazoa > Chordata > Chondrichthyes > Squaliformes > Somniosidae > Somniosus > Somniosus microcephalus. The sequence continues at coordinate 23,055,626 of NC_140991.1, forward strand.
ACAGTCTTTTGGGGGGAGAGAGTTCCAGATTTCTACTACCCTTTGGTGTGAAGAAGTGCTTCCTGACATCACCCCTGAATGGCCTAGCTCTAATTTTAAGATTATGCATTCTTTGTTCTGGATTCCCCCACCAGAGGAAATAGTTTCTCTTTATCTACCCTTTCAATTCCTTTATTTTATCATTTTAAACCTTGATTTGTTCACCCTTCAATCTTCTGTACTCAAGGGTTTACAAGCCAAGTTTATGCAACCTGTCCTCATAACTTAATCCTCTCATCCCTGGTGTCATTCTGGCGAATCTGTGCTGCCAATATATCCTTCCTGAGGTGCGGTTCCCAAAAACTGAACACAGTACTCAAGGTGGGGTTTGACCAAGGCTCCGTAAAACTGAAGCATAACTTCCTCCCCTTTGTATTCCAGCCACTTTGAGATAAAAGGCAAATATCTAATTAGCCTATTTGATTGCTTTTTGTACCTGTTCACTAACTTTTAGTGATTTGTGTACACGGGCACCCAAATCCCTTTGCTGCTCCACAGTCCCTAGTTTCTCTCCATTTAGAAAATACTCTGATTTGTCTTGACTCCAAAGTGGATGGCCTACACTTCCCCACATTGAACTGTCTTTGCCACAGTTTTGCCAGCTCACTTAATCTGTCTTTATCCCTCTGTAACTTCTTGCTCCCGTCTGCACTACATACTGTGCCTCCCAACTTGGTGTCATCTGAACTGGATCCATATTGTCTATTACCATGTCCAATAGACATTCTTCATATGTAAACCTAGTCAGTGACTGGTAGCAGGTTCATATTACCATTAACACCTCTTGCTTATCCATGTTTCTGTTTTTTACCGCTTCAAAGCCGATTGGGGTTTTGTGCAGACTTCGGATGTCCTGGATAGTGACTCTTGCCGTATTCCTCCATCATAGTCGTCCAACTTGGCCATCTTTTCCTAAAAGGTGACGATGATTGGCACACTGTTTTACAGGTCACACCCTAACCCAGTGCTTCTACTTAAATTGAAGGCAGGCTTCGCGGGAACTTTATGCCCAACCCCATGCCATACTATGGGGCTTGGCAAAACAAGTTACCTGCTCTTCCATCTTTGTTATCAGCAGCTGCCTTTCTCTTTCAAGCCACATTCCTTTTGGAAGGACATGCGAGGATTTTGCCCCCCTTCTCGCCTCAGTCCCAGACACTTGACTTCTTTACATTGAACTTGCATGTTGCTATTCCAGCGCCTGTCTCAATACACTTCGCCTCAACTGCTGCCGTCACTGAAACTTTTCATTTATTTTTGAAGCCCAATGCTGAATTCTTGTGCTGCCGATGCTGTTGTTAGGCTTTGCACGCTTGCATGTGTTTTCACACTGTAAAACTGAGAAGAACATGATGTACGTCGCTTGGCTGCTGAAGCTCCCATGGGAATGAATGCAAATTACGGACCTTTGCGGTTCATTCTTGGATCACGTGCCTCATGATAAATATATGCGAACGATTACAGTAAGTACAGCTCATATTTTATAGCCTATCTGTTCATTGACTACACCAAAATCTCAGCTGTAAGCCACAAGTATATTGTTTTTTTTGAATTACAAAATTAGAATGTAAAGCTCTCAAAGTGTGATTGAAATAATAGCCTATGTATAATATCGTGTCAAATTAAAGGCTGGCAGATTGAAAGAGCTGATCTTTGGCCTTGCTGTTGAGCCATCAATGTTGCCCTTCATCTGGCAAACTCTCTCAGCAATTTTAAAGGCTGGTGTCAAACCATTAACCTTTCTCCGACATGAGGAGAAAGATGCAGTTGTACCCAGAAGTCTTCGCACTGCGTCCTGGAGTGGACGAGTAATTCTTCCCCAACCGCCCGGGTGTCCCCCCCCCCCCCCCCCCCTCCCTTCCTGAAGGCAGTGGCTCCTGCTGGATGGGGGGCACGGCAGTGGGTATGGTTCCACAGGTGCCAGCAGCCCTCTGGAACCTCACCCGTGACCATTCAAACGTGTTGGCGATGCTGGAAATTCTGTGGCACGCTTGGCAACTGATCCATGGAAGAAAGTTGGTAATGGAAGGCTTGAAGAAGGCCACAGACTGCTTGCCAAGCTGAATGCAGATGTATAATGGTTCCATTGGGATGGGAATGGGAGGCGATCGCAATAGATAGAAAATTAGCTTGGTCATAGGAGGGAAGAGAAGAAAGAATGAATAAAAACATTAATTTGTAGACTTTGTATAGAAGCTGATTAAAGTAACATAATCTGAAGAAAAATTTTAGAGCCCTCTGTCTACAAGCTTCAAGTACATTTTAATATGATCTGTTTTCGTGCATCGCATTTTTTGACTGCTTAAAAAACTATCCTCTAGTGTTGTGTTGACTTTTGATGTCTTGTGATTTAATGTTATATGTAAAAAAGAAAATTGGATTTTTTTTTGTCTGGAATGTATTACAATTTTTCTCTTGCCATTTTTGTGTAAAATTTACAGAATCAGTGTTACATCCTACGCTGCAAAGGTAATGTGCCATTACTCTAAGGCTGTCCTTATTTGCTCAGTATGTTGATTTCTTTTGAAAACAAAATGTCTTTGCACTTTCTCAATCATTGTGGAGGGAGGGCAATGGGTCACAGAAAATCAAAAACTATTTGTGATTCTTCTACCACCTAATTGGGTGTGTGTGGGGGTGGGGGGGGGGGGGGTGGTGCAGGTGGAGTAAAGAGAAAGAGAGAATAGACATTCTGTTAGACCAATGCCAGCATTATCCAGAATGCAAAATACAGCAGATGCTGGAAATTGGAAATAAAAACAAAAAATGCTGGAAACACTCAGCAGGTCGAGCAGCAAGTTTCAGGTCGCTGACCTTTCGCCTGAAACGTTAACCTTATCTTCCCCTCTCCACCGATGATGCCTGACCTGCTGAGTGTTTCCAGCATTTTCTGTTTCTAAAAGCAGCATTTACCAGCGCTGCCTCGTGTATATAGTATAGCTGGCACAGTGCAGGTGCCACTACCATTAAACGGCTAATGTAGGAGAAGAGAGACGCAGTCACTAACCTAAGCAAACATCCCAGCATTCACTTGAGGCTGTCAACTGGGCAAACATAGAAGAAGATAGGAGCAGGAGTAGGCCATTCGGCCCTTCGAGCCTGCTCCACCATTCAACGAGATCATGGCTGATCATCCAAACCCTAACACCCAGTCCCTACACCGACAGCCATCCCACACAAGCCCTATCCCCGTAACCCCACGTATTTAATCCCCCCTAACACTAAGGGTCAATTTTTTTTTATCATGGCCAACCAACCTAACCCGCACATCTTTGGACTGTGGGAGGAAACCGGAGCACCCGGAGAAAACCCACGCAAACACGGGGAGAATGTGCAAATTCCACACAGACAGTCACCCGAGGCCGGATTTGAACCCGGGTCCCTGGCGCTGTGAGACAACAGTGCTAACCACTATGCCACCGTGCTGCCCAAGCTGGGTTGCTGGCCTCCTGGGTTGCTGGCCTTAGCAGAGCCCAATGAGTTTGTCTTTGGTTGCCGCCAGCTGTTCAAGACTCTCCTACCAGCAGCCATTATCACTAGTGGAAGATTGGCACAGTATAAAACCAGCCATGAGCTCTTCAAAGCACTATCAAGCCTGTGGTGGTTTTACCATGGGACCTGTACTTGAGTCCTGTATTGCTAGTATAAGACTGATAACAGTCTAGCACTTGTACCTATCACTAAGCTAGTGTACTTCACTGTGATGGCAACTGGCTTCCATTCTTCAGTGTTTAATAATAAAGGTGAAATAATTTCATTAAAAAAAAATATATATTAAAAGTTTTTTTGCCAAATGAGGTGATTCTAATTGAGGCATTTAAAATGATTAAAGGATTTGATAGGATAGATAAAGAGAAACAATTGCCCTGGCGAAGGTGTCCATAAAAAGGGGACATAGCTTTAAAATTAGAGCTAGGCCGTTCAAGGTTGATGTCAGGAAGCACTTCACACACAGGGTAGTGGAAATCTGGAAAACTCTCCCCCAGAAAGCTGTTGAGGTTGGGGGTCACTTGAAAATTTCAAACATGAGATTGATAGATTTTTGTTAGGCAAGGGTATTAACGGTTATGGAATCGAGGCAGGCAGATGGGGTTAACATACAGATCAGCCGCGATCTCATTGAATGGGGGAACAGGCTTGAGAGGGGCTGTATGCCTACTCCTGTTCCTATGTTTCTAAATACTGTTTCTGTAATGGATCTTCAAGGTTTCACAGGTTTAGCTATTATTTTGTGACCCGGGCACAGACACTTCAATCCAAGAGCGCATTCAAGGCAATTAATCTGGTTTCTTTCCCCCCCCCCCCCCCCCCCCGAGAACAAGAGGCACAAATCCAATGAAATTAGCAACTATTTTGTTAAAATCTTTGATTGGGAACTGATGTGTCTATCTGCAGCTGCAGACCACCGCCTAACCTCATCAGAAATGCCGACAACATTTTTAAAACTAGCACCGTTTACGGAAAACAGTCCTGCCACAATAACGCACGTAGAGCACAAAGGTTGGAGCTGAGTCTTCGCCACAGAAGTGTCGTGGGCATTGACAGATGGTGCTGCACCTTTAACGTTCAATCCCAGGAATCCAGCTTCTGGGCCTAAGCCTCATTGTAAAAGTGGCCCTGTTGGAAATTTAACCGGAGTTGCTCCACTGGAGGAGCTTATCATTAATCGAGGTCAAAATATAGTCTTGGCCTGTACTTTTGCCCAGTGCTAACCTTAAATATATATTTGTATGATTTTTTTTTTCTTGAATTACTTTCTCTAAATACAAGAGAGCTGGAAAGACACGGCAACTTTAAAACCTACCCTTCCTGCATACATGCTGAGGGAAAATTAGAATTCTTGTGGAAAATGACTTTCGGAATGGAAGATCGTTCCTCCTTATTGCAAGAATATTAATCTGGAATGTTTGCGGTAGGCTTTGGATTAGAGTGTCTGTGACCTACTTTATAAAATAATGAACACAATCTCGAAATTCACTGGTGTAACTGCGAAGTCAATTTAAATAAGCTAGGTTTCACATCCATGCTTTTTAAACTGCATTGACTCCGGAGATGATAAATATTCCCGACTATTTTTAATATAGTGGAAAGAGCAACCGTGTAGTAAATCACACTGCAGTCGTGATTTTTGAGGGAAGAAAGTGGGTGTTAATGAAGGTGCAGTTCTAAATGCTCCTCTGATCCACTGTACTAAATGCAAACTCTGCTTTCATTTGAAATGTGTTGTGCATTACTAAAAGCTTTTGTGTCATTGTCGCCCGTTATGGTTTCTACATTTTTAAATTGTCATTCATGCCCCATGCAACTACACACTCCAGAAGGTTTCTCAATTCCCAGATTTACTTCCAATCCTGTAAACGTCTGGAAGATCCTACGATCACATGTCAATTAATGCCACTTCTCTGCAGAGTTAGTATTGTGCTCAAGAGAAGGGGAGTGCTTTGGTCCTGCATCCATTTCAAGCTGCCCGTCCTTTCAATACATAAAATTCCAGCCAGGCAAGCTTCAAAAGCACTTAAATGGGTTCAATTAATGAATAATGGTGGGACACAAAACTGTAAAGGATAATGGCAACTTTAATTAATCATCAAAAACAGTTAATCTAAAAGAGTAATTGAGCCCCTCTATCTCACCATTAAATTTCCAGTGTAGCAGTTTACTTACGACGGCTGTTTTTGGTGATCAATCACGGCCAAGTGACCATTAGTAAAATCCAGTGATGTGGTAATCCTTGCTAATCCAGCAGGTGAAGCTCTTCTGCGGGTTGAAGTAGTGCAATGGAGCTTACCTTGGGAAAGCCAGAGACCCTGTAGGCGACAGCAGTCTTACTTTAAGAAGTACAACTTAAATATAAGATGGAGAGCATCACACTTGACCTTAATTTACTGGAAGGATATCTACCCTCTATCCAATTTGGTATTCTTACTAGTAACTCATTCATAGAAATAGATGAAGGACCGATATACCGTGGGGACTTCCCCCTCCTATAAATCAGTAAGAGCAAAAGTGTGCTTTGTAAGATTTGGTACAAAAATATGTCAGCAGCTGAATTTTGCAGTGGCAGGGGGAGGGGCAAATCTTGCATCATTTGTGATTTAAGAAAATGGGCGTGGTGAGAGTTTAATTGTAAATAATTGTGACCAAGATTTTTTGTCCTGTGCATTGCCATTACACTTAAACCGCTGCATGTTGGCATAACTCACTGTCCAGTGTTTGAGCCAGCACATGGCTGGGACATTCAAAAGAACATTTGTTTCCTATCAAACAAAAGTGATTTTTAAAAAAAGACTGTTGGGTATGATGCAACTGGGATTTGAATAGTTGAGGTCCAGTAGTAGCACTAGCACTGCTTTACTTGTGTGCGTGTGTGTGTATATTTTAAACATACACATCGCATTAAAAAATATCCAAACCAAATAACGTACCATTTAGAATTGCCCGTCCTTCATAAAAATCCATGCTGATTAGGTAAACCCTGTCAGCAGAAATAATTTGAGGGACCGCAGAGGGAGGCAATCTCACATTCCATGCAAATCTGAAAGTTTCACAAGTATCTTTTATTAAATCACCAAATAAACTCTCCTATGATAGAATATTTTACCAATAAGAGAGTGGAGCGTCATGATTCATTGTTTTTTGAAGTTATTGGTCAATGCAGCAGCTTCAGAACCAGGTGGTGTTCAAAGCTTTAGCCCCAGTGCGAGAGAGGAGTCTTGCTCTATTTTTATTGTACACTTGAGTGGTGGCCAGAAAGTAACATTTGAGGTCCTGGATCAAGTTGCCCACAAAGCTGAAAGGAAGCCCATTAGTAGTGGAGCATAAGGCCACAACACGCCGCTGCAAAGACCTGGGTCCTAGGACAATAATGGGCATTATAACAAATGTAACAGTACGGTGTCAGGTAAAAAACACTGAAATCATCAGTCCAGTGCTTGAAGGTCTGTGGGTGATTGAATATTCTTTAACGGGTAGTTGTTCGAACTAATTATTTTTTCCTTTTCTTTCATATTTTTAAATATCCTTCCAAACCCTGACATTAAAAATGATCCCTACCTCTGCTCGAATTCGTGACACCCTTCCTATTCTTTTTCAAATCATCCTTCCAAACAATGGATTATTTCAACGGAACAGAACTACAAAGCCAGCTCCGCATCTGGATGGGTAGGTTTACTTCTATTTTTGTTGTCTAATGATTTTTAACTTTACCAAGGTGTATGTATCTTGTAACCTGGAGTCTCAAACTACCCTTCACTAACTTGTAACCAGGAGTCTCAAACTGTCCCGCTCTAACTTGTAACCTGGAGCATCAAACTGTCCCGCTCTAACTTGTAGCTGGAGTCTCAAACTGTCCCGCTCTAACTTGTAACCAGGAGTCTCAAACTGTCCCGCTCTAACTTGTAACCTGGAGTCTCAAACTGTCCCGCTCTAACTTGTAACCTGGAGTCCAAACTGTCCCGCTCAAACTTGTAACCTGGAGTCTCAAACTGTCCCACTCTAACTTGTAACCTGGAGTCTCAAACTGTCCCGCTCTAACTTGTAACCAGGAGTCTGAAACTGTCCCGCTCTAACTTGTAACCTGGAGTCTCAAACTGTCCCGCTCTAACTTGTAACCTGGAGACTCAAACTGTCCCGCTCAGAGACTAGGGTCCTGAATTTAAATAAAGGAAGGAGACTGTTAAGTCCGTGAATGATTGAGACACGGACCAGCAGGAGTGAAAACAAACAAGTCTTTACTGGTGGAAGTCAATAGTGAAACTAACAAACAGAGGCTCTCTAGCGCCTTTTATACAGGGGTGGTCACTGCCGGTACTGCAGTCTGAGACCAGTTATTCTCTTAAAGGTACATACACAACAATTCCTCCCCTTTTAGATAAACAGTACATAACATTTATTTAACAACTAAATGATAACGAATTACTATCACAATTACTGTTGCTAGATACATTGGTTAAGTTTAAGCAATTATAAGTTCAGTCTTTGAGGAGGCTTCCTGATTCTGTCTGGATAACGCCTCTTTGGGGTATCAGGTTCTTCTGGCAATGTTGAGTCAGAATCAATGTCGTTGTTTGGTTCATCTTCCAATATTACCGGTTCTGCGGTAGCTGCAATTGGAACGTCAATTTCATTACCAGGTGTATCAGATCGTGGTGTGGAATTGACGTTTTCCAGTGACTCTAGAATCTGGTCAGCATGGTGTCTTACAATGCTCTCCCCAACGTCCACGGTATACATGAGAGGTCCTTGTCGTGTACAAATCGTTCCTGGCTACCATTTCTCAGTGCGGTAGTCCCGGGCCAAAACTGGTTGACCTATCCTAAAACTCCTGGTCGGCCTTTCATTCATATTCTGAAACTGCCTGTTCTCCACATCTCTTCGGACGTTTGGCCTAACCAAATCCAAGCGGCATCATAGTCTTCGATTGAAGAACATCATGGCTGGAGTTTGGTTGGTAACCGCATGTTGTCCACCTTGTGTTGTAGGGGTATATCTTCATTACACATTGCCTTGATAGCCTTCTTGAATGTTTGGACAAACCTCTCAGCCAATCCATTAGTGGCTGGATGATATGGGGCAGATGTGTAATGCTTAACACCATTGTTCTTTAAGAACCTCCGGAACTCTTCAGACACAAACTGTGGTCCATTGTCAGAGCAAATCTGTTCAGGCAGCCCATTCCTGGCGAATATGGTTAGCAAAACTGTGATAGTTTTTTCCGTGGTGGTTGAGGACATTTTTATTACCGCTGGCCACTTTGAATGTGCATCCACCGCAATTAAAAACATCGAGTCCATGAAGGGACCAGCAAAATCAATGTGCACCCATTGCCATGGAGATGAGGGCCACTCCCATGGATGCAGAGGAGCTTGTGGTGGGGCGTTTTGGACCTTCTGGCATCCTGCACAGCTGTTGGTCATCTCTTCGATTTCTCTATCGATTCCTGGCCACCACACAAACGCTCTGGCTAAGTTCTTCATTTTTACCCCACCCAGATGACCCTCATGAAGCTCATTGAGCACTCTATCCATCAACTTGTGTGGATCCAGAGTAGTAATTCCACCTATCAAGGTTCCTCTGCACACTGACAGCTGTTCTCTTCTCGGCGAGAATGCTGGCAGCAGTGGTTTGCCGTGTGCTGGCCATCCCTTCACCGTTAAATAATAGACCCGTGATAGTGTCGGGTCATTCCGTGTTTCCTTTTCTATGTTTGCATTCGTCACAGGGAGACATTCGACTATGGTCGAGTGGAATAACTCTATTGGATCCACTGCAAGGTCGTCTTCTTCCACCGTCGGCAACGGTAGGCGTGACAATCCATCAGCATTTCCATGCTGTTTAGTTCCTTTGTACTCGATATCATATTGGTGTGCCCCTAGGAAAAGGGACCATCTCTGCAGCCGCTGTGCCGTCATTATCGGTACGCCCTTCTGAGGGTTGAAAATGGAGACGAGGTTGATGATCGGTTAGTAGAGTAAATTTTTGACCGTGCAGATAGTGATTGAACTTCTTCACCCCCCACACTAGGCTGAGGGCCTCTCTCTCAATCTGGGCGTAGTTACGCTCGGCAGAAGTTAACGAGCGTGACGTAAAAGCTATCGGCCTCTCTAAACCATCAAGGAATTTATGTGACAGTACCGCCCCAATGCCGTAGGGAGACGCATCACACGCCAGCCTGATTGGCAGTGCTGGGTTGTAGTGAGCCAATACTTCCCTTGAAGTGATTAAGTCCTTACTCTTCTGAAAAGCACGCTTACAATCATCGTTCCATTTCCATGCTACCCCCGTTTGTAGCAGGGCGTTCAGTGGGTGCAGAATTGTCGACAAATTCGGCAAAAACTTATGATAGTAATTCACCAACCCGAGGAATGACCTCAGTTGCGACACATTTTCAGGCGCTGGGGCCTTAACAACCGCTTCAATTTTGTCAGGGGACTTATGTAACCCCTCTTCATCAATCACGTGGCCACAATACGATATCTGTTTCTTAAAAAATTCGCACTTGGGGCGGTTGGCTCGCAGCCCATGTTCCCGTAGTCTAGTGAGCACCTGTTCTAGGTTGTTAAGGTGTTCACTGTCATCTTCACCTGTCACTAGGATGTCGTCCAAGTAACACGGAGTCCCCGGAATCCCTTGCAGGACTTGTTCCATCGCTCTTTGCCATATCGCCGGAGCCGATGCTACTCCGAATACCAATCGATGATACTGGTGAAGACCTTTGTGAGTGTTTATCGTGAGATACTTCCTAGAGGACTCTTCAACCTCCATCTGCAAATATGCTTGTGCTAGGTCAATTTTTGTAAAACGCTTCCCTCCAGACAGTGAGGCGAAGATGTCTTCTATCCTTGGAAGAGGATATTGTACTGTGTGAAGGACTGGGTTCACCGTCACCTTGAAATCCCCACAGATGCGAATCTTCCTTGGCTCTCCGGACCTATTGCTTAACGTTTTCTTCATAACAGGAACGATGGGTGTCGCCCACTCGCTCCAGTCGACCTCAGACAACACGCCCGCCTTCTCCAGATTCTCCAGCTCTGCCTCGACGGCTGGGCGAATTGCATATGGTACCGGTCTTGCTTTGAAAAACTTGGGAACTGCATTCTCTTCTATTTTTATCGAGGCGGTTACGCCTTTAAGCGTGCCCAGTTCTTGTTGAAATACCTCTTTGGCGTTAGCTAAGATTGTTGACAATCGTCCAGGAGTGACGTCTTCATCTTTTTTACCGTCCACCGTCATTGCATGAATGGAATGCCAATCTAAGTTTATCTTCCTGATCCATTCCCGTCCCAATAACGGTGGTCCACCATTTGGCAGTATGTAGAGATACAATTTCCGTATTTTCTTGCCATTGTATTCGACAGGCACCCTTATTTTTCCTCTGGGGTATACTTTTTGCCCCGTATACGTCGTCAAGACGATGGATGTCTCTCTCAAGGGTATGTGTGAAAATAGCCGCTCGTAGTCTCGTCGATTCATGACGGTTAGCGCTGATCCTGTATCCAATTCCATTTAAACTTGGGACCCTGCTATCGTGAGGGTGACCCAAATGGTTCGGTGATCCTCTTTTGCGATTACATTGTGAAGTTTGAGACAGCTTAGTCTCCTGTTTCCGGATTCACTATCGCTCATCTGGTCTTCGGAACTACTGTCCGTCATCTTTTGTACTTTCTTGTACGGTTCCTTAGTAGCCTTTTTGTTGTCGCTGGTCTTCTTCCCAGACCTGCAAACTCGTGCAATGTGTCCAATCTTCCCGCATTGTCTGCATATTTTGTCTTTGGACCAGCAGTCCTTCTGGTCATGGTTAGTTCTGCCGCAGCGATAACATTTTGCAAATCCCCGTGTCATTTCGTGGGTGCCGTATTCCTGTGGTTTTTGTTGAATTTCTGCAGCTCCCCTGGCTGCTGCTTCATAGGATACTGCCACGCTGAAAGCCTTATCTAGCGTCAGCTCTTTTTCTGAGAGTAACTTCTTCTGTGTTCCTTCACTCAGGAGTCCACAGACAAATTTGTCCCGTAGGGTATCTGCCAGTCCTGCTCCGAACTGGCAGTGCTTTGATAGCTTGCGTAGTTCCGTACGATACTCAGCATTGCTCTCATCTTTGTGCTGAGTTCTCCTGTGGAATTTAAATCTTTCTGCTATCAACAGTGGTGCAGGGTTTAAGTGTTCCTGTAGGACAGCAACAATTTCGTTAAAACTCTTCGCCTTCGGTTTGGCTGGAGTAATCAGGTCCCGCAATAGGCCGTACGTTCTAGCGCCCATTAAGTTTAGCAATATCGATGCCTTTTTCCCCTCCGCTATTTCGTTTGCCTCAAAATATACCTCGACTCTTTCCACATACGTGGTCCAGTCCTCTAATGTATTATCAAAAGCGTAATACAGCCAGTCTTCGGCATCTTGCAAATCTAAAATGGCGCCTCCCGCGCTTTGCCTTCTTCCCCGATTTAACAAAATGGCGCCTCCCGCGCTTTGCCTTCTTCCCCGCTGTTGTTAGCGCTGCTTTCCACGGTTTCTTGCGCGTTAAATATTGATTCTTTTCCTTTTATTATTTCCCCATCGTGGAGCGGACCCTCTGGGACACTTCCCTCCCTCTTCTTGGGTCCGAACGCTGCCCGGCTTCGAAGCACTGGCCGCGCCCTGTGTGCTCCACCCTCTCTCTCTTTGTTTCCCAACTCGCTGCCCGGCCCCATTGAAAAGCCACCCGATCGAGCTTCAGCCCGCCGCAGCCCAGGAAGGATCAGAGCACTACCTGCCACCAGCCCGATTAGCTGGGAAACCACAGACCGAGGAACCCAGACTGGCTCTGGACAGCCTCTCCTGCAAGTTTTCAAACCGATGATTGACGGTCGACGCCCGTTTCCCGAGTTTCTTTGGACTTTTTTTTTTCTTCTGGCTCCGACCTTCAACAACGTCGACCGAGGTGCTGCCGAGTTGCCGGTAAGTTCGTTTCTTATTCGTCAGCAGTGTTAAGTCCGTGAATGATTGAGACACGGACCAGCAGGAGTGAAAACAAACAAGTCTTTACTGGTGGAAGTCAATAGTGAAACTAACAAACAGAGGCTCTCTAGCGCCTTTTATACAGGAGTGGTCACTGCCGGTACTGCCGTCTGAGACCAGTTATTCTCTTAAAGGTACATACACAACAGAGACTACGATGGTATGATGTGTGAGTTGGGTAGGATTGATTGAGGAATGTCACTCAAAAGGTTGACGGTGGATGGGCAATGGCAAACATTCAAAGATCGCATGGATGAACTACAGAATTTGTTCATCCCAGTTTGGCGCAAAAATAAAACAAAAAAGGTGACTCAACCGTGGCTAACAAGGGAAATTAGGGTTTAGCATAAGATCCAAGGAGAGGACATATAAATGGGCCAGAAAAAAGAGTAAACCTGAGGACTGGGAGCAGTTTAGGATCCAACAAAAGAGGACAAAGGGATTAATTAAGAGGGGGATAATAGAGTATGAGAGTAAGCTAGCAGGGAACATAAAAACTGACTGTAAAAGCTTTTATAGATATGTGAAGAGAAAAAGATTGGTGAAGTCAAGCGTAGGTCCCTTACAGTCAGAATCAGGGGAATTTATAATGGGGAACAAAGAAATGGCAGGCCAATTAAATACATACTTTGGTTCTGTCTTGACAAAGGAAGACACAAATAACCTCCCAAAGATGTCGGGGAACATAGGGTCGATTGAAAGGGAGGAACTGATAGAAATCAGTATTTGTAGGGAAATGGTGTTAGGGAAATTGATGGGATTGAGGGCCGATAAATCTCCAGGGCCTGATAATCTACATCCTAGGGTACTTAAGGAAGTGGCCCTGGAAATAGTAGATGCATTGCTGGTCATCTTCCAAAATGCGATAGACTCTGGAACAGTACCCATGGATTGGCGGGTAGCTAATGTTACCCCACTGTTCAAAAAGGGCGGTAGAGAGAAAACGGGGAATTGCAGACCGACCGGTAAGCCTGACATCGGTAGTGGGGAAAATGCTAGAGTCCATTATAAAGGATGTAATAGCAGAGCACTTGGAAAAAAGTGACTGGATCAGACAAAGTCAACATGGCTTTACAAAAGGTAAATCGTGCTTGACTAATCTACTGGAATTTTTTGAGGATGTAACTGGTAAAATAGATAAGGGAGAACCAGTGGATGCGGTGTATTTGGATTTTCAAAAGGCTTTCGATAAGGTCCCGCATAAGAGATTAGCGTGTAAAATTAAGGCACATGGGATTGGGGGCAAGTATTGACTTGGCTAGAGAACTGGTTGGCAGACAGAAAGCAAAGAGTTGGAATAAACGGCTCTTTTTCCGAGTGGCAGGCAGTGTCTAGTGGGGTACCGCAGGGATCGGTCCTTGGACCCCAGCTATTCACAATATATATTAATGATCTGGACGAGGGACCTAGATGTAATATCTCCGTTTGCAGACGACACAAAGCTGGGTGGGCGTGTGTGCTGCGAGCAGGATGCCAAGAAACTCCAGCATGATTTGGACAGGTGGGGTGATTGGGCAGAAGCATGGCAGATGCAGTATAACGTGGATAAATGCGAGGTTATCCACTTTGGTGTCAAAAACAGGAAGGCAGATTATCGAAATGGCAATAGATTGGGAGAAAGGGAAGTGCTACGAGACCTGGGCGTCCTTGTGCACCAGTCGCTGAAAGTAAGCATGCAGGTGCAGCAGGCGGTTAAGAAGGCAAATGGTATGTTGGCTTTCGTAGCGAGAGGGTTCGAGTACAGGAACAAGGATGTCTTCCTGCAGTTGTACAGGGCCTTGGTGAGACCACACCTTGAGTATTGTGTGCAGTTTTGGTCGCCTTATCTGAGGAAGGATGTTCTTGCCATGGAGGGAGTGCAGCGAAGATTCACTAGACTGATACCTGGGATGGCAGGAATGACGTATGAGGAGAGATTGGGTTGATTGGGCTTGAACTCGCTGGAGTTTAGAAGAAAGAGAGGGGATCTCATAGAAACTTATAAAAGTCTAACAGGACTAGACGGACTGGATGCTGGATGGATGTTCCCGATGGTCAGGGAGTCCAGAACCAGGGGTCACAGTCTAAAGATAAGGGGTAAGCCATTTAGGACAGAGATGAGGAGGAATTTCTTCACCCAGAGAGTGGTGAACCTGTGGAATTCTCTGCCGAGGAAGGCAGCAGAGGCCAATTCATTAAATATATTCAAGAAGGAGTTGGATATATTTTTTAAGGCTAAAGGGATCAAGGGATATGGAGAGAAGGCAGGAACAGGCTACTGAATTTGGATGATCAGCCATGATCTCATTGAATGGCGGAGCAGGCTCGAGGGGCCGAATGGCCTACTCCTGCTCCTATCTTCTATGTTTCTAACTTGTAACCTGGAGTCTCAAACTCTCCCACTCTAACTTGTAACCTGTTGTCCAAACTGTCCGTTGTAACTTGTAACCTCTTGTCCAAATGGTCCCGCTCTAACTTGTAACCTGTTGTCCAAACAGTCCCGCTCTAACTTGTAACCTCGAGTCTCAAACTGTCCCGCTCTAACTTGTAACCTCGAGTCTCAAACTGTCCCGCTCTAACTTGCAACCTCGAGTCTCAAACTGTCCCCGTCTAACTTGTAACCTGTTGTCCAAACTGTCCCGCTCTAACTTGTAACCAGGAGTCTCAAACTGTCCCGGTCTAACTTGTAACCTGTAGTCCAAACTGTCCCGCTCTAATTTGTAACCAGGAGTCTCAAACTGTCCCGCTCTAACTTATAACCTGTTGTCCAAACTGTCCGCTGTAACTTCTAACCTGTTGTCCAAATGGTCCCGCTCTAACTTGTAACCTGTTGTCCAAACTGTCCCGCTCTAACTTGTAACCTCGAGTCTCAAACTGTCCCGCTCTAACTTGTAACCTGGAGTCTCAAACTGTCCCCGTCTAACTTGTAACCTGTTGTCCAAACTGTCCCGCTCTAACTTGTAACCAGGAGTCTCAAACTGTCCCGCTCTAACTTGTAACCTGTTGTCCAAACTGTCCCGCTCTAACTTGAAACCAGGAGTCTCAAACTGTCCCGCTCTAACTTGTAACCAGGAGTCTCAAACTGTCCCGCTCTAACTTGTAACCTGTTGTCCAAACTGTCCCGCTCTAACTTGTAACCTGTGGTCTCAAACTATTCCGCTCTAACTTCTAACCTGTTGTCCAAACTGTCCCGCTCTCACTTCTAACCTGTTGTCCAAACTGTCCCGCTATAACTTGTACCTGGAGTCCAAACTGTCCCGCTCTAACTTGTAACCAGGAGTCTCAGACTGTCCCGCTCTAACTTGTAACCAGGAGTCTCAAACTGTCCGCTGTAACTTCTAACCTGTTGTCCAAACTGTCCCGCTTTAACTTGTAACCTGGAGTCTCAAACTGTCCCGCTCTAACTTGTAACCTGTTGTCCATACTGTCTCACTATAGCTTCTAACCTGTTGTCCAAATTGTCCCGCTCTCACTTGTAACCTGGAGTCTCAAACTGTCTCGCTCTATCTTGTAACCTGTTGTCCAAACTGTCCCGCGGTAACTTGTAACCTGTTGTCCAAACTGTCCCGCTCTAACTTGTAACCTGTTGTCCAAACTGTCCCGCTCCAACTTGTAACCTGGAGTCTCAAACTGTCCCGCTCTAACTTGTAACCTGTTGTCCGAACTGTCGCGCTCTAACTTGTAACCAGGAGTCTCAAACTGTCCCGCTCTAACTTGTAACCGGTTATCCAAACTACCCCGCTCTAACCAGTAACCAGGAGTCTCAAACTGTCCTGCTCTGACGAGTAACCAGGAGTCGCAAACTGTCCCGCTCTAACTTGTAAGCTGGAGTTTCAGACTGTCCCGCTCTAACTTGTAACCTGTTGTCCAAACTGTCCCGCTCTAACTTGTAACCTGTTGTCCAAACGGTCCCGCTCTAACTTGTAACCTGGAGTCTCAAACTGTCCCGCTCTATCTTGTAACCAGGAGTCTCAAACTGTCCCGCTCCAACTTGTAACCTGTTGTCCAAACAGTCCCGCTCTAACTTGTAACCGGTTATCCAAACTGTCCCGCTCCAACTAGTAACCAGGAGTCTCAAACTGTCCCGCTCTAACTTGTAACCTGGAGTCTCAAACTGTCCCGCTCTAACTTGTAACCTGTTGTCCAAACAGCCCTGCTCTAACTTGTAACCAGGAGTCTCAAACTGTCCCGCTCTAACTAGTAACCAGGAGTCTCAAACTGTCCCGCTCTAACTTGTAACCTGGAGTCTCAAACTGTTCCGCTCTAACTAGTAACCAGGAGTCTCAAACTGTTCCGCTCTAACTAGTAACCAGGAGTCTCAAACTGTCCCGCTCTAACTTGTAACCAGGAGTCTCAAACTGTCCCGCTCTAACTTGTAACCTGTTGTCCAAACTGTCCCGCTCTATCTTGTAACCTGGAGTCTCAGACTGTCCCGCTCTAACTTGTAACCTGTTGTCCAAACTGTCCCGCTGTAACTTGTAACCAGGAGTCTCAAACTGTCCCGCTCTAACTTGTAACCAGGAGTCTCAAACTGTCCCGCTCTAACTTGTAACTGGTTATCCAAACTACCCCACTCTTAACTAGTAACCAGGAGTCTCAAACTGTCCCGCTCTAACTTCGAACCTGTTGTCCAAACTGGCCCGCTCTAACTTGTAACCTGTAGTCCAAACTGTCCCGCTCTAACTTGTAACCTGTTGTCCAAACTGGCCCGCTTTAACTTGTACCTGGAGTCCAAACTGTCCCGCTCTAACTTGCAACCTGTTGTCCAAACTGTCCCGCTCTAACTTGTAACCAGGAGTCTCAAACTGTCCCGCTCTAACTTGTAATCTGGAGTATCAAACTGTCCCGCTTTAACTTGTACCTGGAGTCCAAACTGTCCCGCTCTGACTTGTAAACTGTTGTGCAAACTGTCCGCTGTAACTTCTAACCTGTTGTCCAAATGGTCCCGCTCTAACTAGTAACCAGGAGTCTCAAACTGTCCCGCTCTAACTTGTAACCTGGAGTCTCAAACTGTTCCGCTCTAACTAGTAACCAGGAGTCTCAAACTGTCCCGCTCTAACTTGTAACCAGGAGTCTCAAACTGTCCCGCTCTAACTTGTAACCTGTTGTCCAAACTGTCCCGCTCTATCTTGTAACCTGGAGTCTCAGACTGTCCCGCTCTAACTTGTAACCTGTTGTCCAAACTGTCCCGCTGTAACTTGTAACCAGGAGTCTCAAACTGTCCCGCTCTAACTTGTAACCAGGAGTCTCAAACTGTCCCGCTCTAACTTGTAACTGGTTATCCAAACTACCCCACTCTTAACTAGTAACCTGTAGTCCAAACTGTCCCGCTCTAACTTCGAACCTGTTGTCCAAACTGGCCCGCTCTAACTTGTACCTGGAGTCCAAACTGTCCCGCTCTAACTTGTAACCTGTTGTCCAAACTGTCCCGCTCTAACTTGTAACCAGGAGTCTCAAACTGTCCCGCTCTAACTTGTAACCAGGAGTCTCAAACTGTCCCGCTCTAACTTGTAACTGGTTATCCAAACTACCCCACTCTTAACTAGTAACCAGGAGTCTCAAACTGTCCCGCTCTAACTTGTAACCTGGTGTCTCAAACTGTCCCGCTCTAACTTGTAATCTGGAGTCTCAAACTGTCCTGCTCTATCTTGTAACCTGGAGTCTCAGACTGTCCCACTCTAACTTGTAACCTGTTGTCCAAACTTTCCCGCTCTAACTTGCAACCTGAGTCTCAAACTGTCCCGCTCTAACTTGTAACCTGGAGTCTCAAGCTGTCCTGCTCTAACTTGTAACCGGTTATCCAAACTACCCCGCTCTAACTAGTAACCAGGAGTCGCAAACTGTCCCGCTCTAACTTGTAACCTGATGTCTCAGACTGTCCCACTCTAACTTGTAACCTGGAGTCTCAAACTGAATAATAATAATTCAACTTTATAGTCATTGCACAAGTACATGAACAACGAAATGTGATCTTGCAAGCTCCCATGACTGGGAGAAGCAAAGCCGGTGCGCGCTGCCATTCCATTTCCACCATTCCTCCTGTCCGACAATCTTCAGTCCACCGCCCGGGCCTGCTCACCAGCCGCTCCTCCCGTGGCTCCTTCCGTGACCTTCTCACCAACCGCCCCTCCTCGGGGCTCCTTCCGTGACCTTCTGCACCTGATCTTCCCTGATTGTCACCCCTCCAGGTACTAACCAGGCCTGGCTCTGCTTAGCTTCCAAGCCTTGCCAGTGACCCTGTCCCTAGTCCCGCTCTAACTTGTAACCAGGAGTCTTAAACTGTGCCGCTCTATCTTGTAACCTGGAGTCTCAAACTGTCCCGCTCTAACTTGTAACCTGTTGTCCAAACTGTCCCGCTATAACTTGTAACCTGGAGTCTCAAAATGTCCCGCTCTAACTTGTAACCTGTTGTCCAAACTGTCCCGCGGTAACTTGTAACCTGGAGTCTCAAACTGTCCCGCGGTAACTTGTAACCAGGAGTCTCAAACTGTCCCGCTCTAACTTGTAACCTGGAGTCCAAATTGTCCCGCTCTAACTTGTAACCTGGCGTCTCAAACTGTCCCGCTCTAACTTGTAACCTGGAGTCTCAAACTGTCCCGCTCTAATTTGTAACCTGTTGTCCAAACTGTCGCGCTCTAACTTGTAACCTGTTGTCCAAACTGTCCCGCTCTGACTTCTAACCTGCAGTCTCAAACTGTCCTGCTCTAACTCGTAACCTGGAGTCTCAAACTGTCCCGCTCTAACTTGTAACCAGGAGTCTCAAACTGTCCCGCTCTAACTTGTAACCTGGAGTCTCAAACTGTTCCCCTCTAACTTTTAACCTGTTGTCCAAACTGTCCCGCTCTAACTTGTAACCTGTTGTCCAAACTGTCCCGCTGTAACTTGTAACCAGGAGTCTCAAACTGTCCCGCTCTGACTTGTTACCTGAGTCTCCAACTGTCCCGCTCGAACTTCTAACCTGTTGTCCAAATTGTCCCGCTCTAACTTGTAACCTGTAGTCTCAAACTGTCCCACTCTAACTTGTAACCTGGAGTCTCAAACTGTCCCGCTCTAACTTGTAACCTGTTGTCCAAACTGTCCCGCTCGAACTTGTAACCCGGAGTCTCAAACTGTCCCGCTCTAACTTGTAACCTGGAGTCTCAAACTGTCCCGCTCTAACTTGTAACCTGGAGTCTCAAACTGTCCCACTCTAAATTGTAACCAGGAGTCTCAAACTGTCCCGCTCTAACTTGTAACCTGTTGTCCATACTGTCCCGCTCTAACTTCTAACCTGGAGTCTCAAACTGTCCCGCTCTAACTTGTAACCTGTTGTCCAAACTGTCCCGCTCTAACTTCTAACCTGGAGTCTCAAACTGTCCCGCTCTAACTTGTAACCTGTTCTCCAAACTGACCCGCCCTAACTTGTAACCTGTTCTCCAAACTGTCCCGCTCTAACTTGTAACCAGGAGTCTCAAACTGTCCCGCTCTAACTTGTACCCTGGAGTCTCAAACTGTCCCGCTCTGACGAGTAACCAGCAGTCTCAAACTGTCCCGCTCTAATTTGTAACCTGGAGCCTCAAACTGTCCCGCTCTAACTTGTAACCAGGAGTCTCAAACTGTCCCGCTCTAACTTGTAACCTGTTGTCCAAACTGTCCCGCGGTAACTTGTAACCAGGAGTCTCAGGCTGTCCCCCTCTAACTTCTAACCTGTTGTCCAAACTGTCCCGCTCTAAATTGTAACCAGGAGTCTCAAACTGTCCCGCTCTAACTTATAACCGGTTATCCAAACTACCGCGCTCTAACTAGTAACCAGGTGTCTCAAACTGTCCTGTTCTGACGAGCAACCTGGAGTCTCAGACTGTCCCGCTCTAACTTCTAACCAGGGGTCTCAAACTGTCCCGCTCTAACTTGTAACCTGAGTCTCCAACTGTCCCGCGGTAACTTGTAACCTGGAGTCTCAGACTGTCCCGCTCTGACTTGTAACCTGGAGTCTCAAACTGACCTGCTCTACCTTGTAACCCGGAGTCTCAAACTGTCCCGCTCTAACTAGTAACCTGGAGTATCAAACTGTCCCGCTCTAACTTGTAACCTGGAGTCTCAAACTGTCCCGCTCTAACTTGTAACCTGGAGTCCAAACTGTCCCGCTCTAACTTGCAACGTGGAGTCCAAACTGTCCCGCTCTAACTTGTAACCAGGAGTCTCAAAATGTCCCGCTCTAACTTGTAACCTGGAGTCCAAACTGTCCCGCTCTAACTTGTAACCAGGAGTCTCAAACTGTCCCGCTCTAACTTGTACCTGGAGTCCAAACTGTCCCGCTCTAACTTGTAACCAGGACTCTCAAACTGTCCCGCTCTAACTCGTAACCTGGAGTCTCAAACTGTCCCGCTGTAACTTGTAACCAGGAGTCTCAAACTGTCCCGCTCTGACTTGTTACCTGAGTCTCCAACTGTCCCACTCTAACTTCTAACCTGTTGTCCAAATTGTCCCGCTCTAACTTGCACCCTGGAGTCTCAAACTGTCCCACTCTAACTTGTAACCAGGAGTCTCAAACTGTCCCGCTCTAACTTGTAACCAGGAGTCTCAGGCTGTCCCGCTCTAACTTGTAACCTGGAGTCTCAAACTGTTCCGCTCTAACTTCTAACCTGTTGTCCAAACTGTCCCGCTCTAAATTGTAACCAGGAGTCTCAAACTGTCCCGCTCTAACTTGTAACCTGTTGTCCAAACTGTCCCGCTCTAACTTCTAACCTGGAGTCTCAAACTGTCCCGCTCTAACTTGTAACCAGGGGTCTCAAACTGTCCCGCTCTGACTTGTAACCTGAGTCTCCAACTGTCCCGCTCTAACTTGTACCCTGGAGTCTCAAACTGTCCCGCTCTGACTTGTAACCTGAGTCTCCAACTGTCCCGCTCTAACTTCTAACCTGGAGTCTCAAACTGTCCCGCTCTAACGTGTAACCTGTTCTCCAAACTGACCCGCCCTAACTTGTAACCTGTTGTCCAAATTGTCCCGGTCTGACTTGTAACCTGGAGTCTTACACTGTCCCCCTCTAAATTGCAACCTGTTGTCCAAACTGTCCCGCTCTAACTTGTAACCTGGAGTCCAAACTGTTCCGCTCTAACTTGTAACCAGGAGTCTCAAACTGTTCTGCTCTAACTTCTAACCTGTTGTCCAAACTGCCCCGCTCTAAATTGTAACCAGGAGTCTCAAACTGTCCCGTTCTAACTTGTAACCGGTTATCCAAACTACCCCGCTCTAACTAGTAACCAGGTGTCTCAAACTGTCCTGTTCTGACGAGCAACCTGGAGTCTCAGACTGTCCCGCTTTAACTTGTAACCAGGGGTCTCAAACTGTCCTGTTCTGACGAGCAACCTGGAGTCTCAAACTGTCCCGCTCTGACTTGTAACCTGAGTCTCCAACTGTCCCGCTCTAACTTGTAACCTGTTGTCCAAACTGTCCCGTGGTAACTTGTAACCTGGAGTCTCAAACTCTCCCGCTCTAACTTGTAACCAGGAGTCTGAAACTGTGCTGCTCCAACTTGTAACCTGTTGTCCAAACTGTCCCGCTCTAACGTGTAACCTGTTGTGCAAACTGTCCCGCTCTAACTTGCAACCTGCAGTCTCAAACTGTCCCGCTCTAACTTGTAACCAGGAGTCTCAAACACGCGGCGCTGCTGGGGTTCGGGGTGGCTTTGGCCCTGCAGACGCAAGCGTAGTGTCCCTCCTTCCCGCAGCCCGAGCAGATCGCATTTTTCGCCGGGCATCGCGCTCTGGGGTGTTTTGCCTGGCCACAGAAGTAGCATTTCTGGCCTTGGGGCACTGCTGTCTGGGCTTGGGACACTGCTGCGGTAGTTGGGCCGTGGCTGGGGTGGCACGGCGCTATGAGACGGTCCTACCGTGTCCCAGGCTGTCATTCCCCGCGGCGTCCACGGTGCAGAGGAGTAGGCATCCATGCCCCGGTAGGCTGCATCCAATGATAGTGCGAGTTCAGAGGCCTTGTTGAGGTCGAGGTCACTCTGCTCCAACAGTCGCTGTCGGGTGTAATTGGATCTGTGGCCCGCTACAAAAGCGTCCCGGATAAGTTCCTCTGTGTACACGGCGGCCTTTACATCCTTACAACCACACGCCCGGCCAAGCACAGACAGTGCCTGAAGGTATTCCACGGTCGATTCCCCAGGTTGTTGTTTACGACTCCCCAGAAGGTGCCTGGCGTACACTTCGTTCACTGGGCGCGTGTACTGGTCCTTGAGGAGCTTGATAGCGTCCGCGTACGAGGTCGCGTCTTGGATGACCGAGTACACTCGGTGGTTCACTTTGGAGGTCAGGACATCCAGTTTGTCCTCGTCCGATTTGATTGCTGCGGAGGCGGTCAGGAATTTTTCGAAACACTTAAGCCAGTGAGTAAACTTGGTGGATGAGTCCGCCTCCCGATGATCTAAGTCCAGGCATGCTGGTGTGAGGATCTTCTCCATTATAAAAATTTTGTTAATAAAATTGATGCGCTATCAATTACTCAGAAAAGACTGAGAGTTAGAAGAGTAACTAAAGGCTTTTATTAACAAAAGAATGAAGGTCTGCCTCGAGTGGTCGACCGGTCCAGAAATACAAAGGGCTGGGGAGCAGTCACCTTTATACTAGGACTTGTGGGAGGAGTCAGCCGAGGCATGTCCAGGCATGTACACAGTGGAATACAAACAGTGGTTTACCACACTGTCCCGCTGTAACTTGTAACCAGGAGTCTCAAACTGTCCCGCTCTAACTTGTAACCTGTTGTCCAAACTGTCCCGCTCTAACTTGTAACCAGGATTCTCAAACTGTCCCGCTCCAACTTGTAACCTGTTGTCCAAACTGTCCCACGGTAACTAGTAACCTGGAGTCTCAAACTGTCCCGCGGTAACTTGTAACCTGTTGTCCAAACTGTCCCGCTCTAACTTGTAACCAGGATTCTCAAACTGTCCTGCTCTAACTTGTACGCTGGAGTCTCATACTGTCCCGCTCTAACTTGTAACCTGATTGTCAAACTGTCCCGCTCTAACTTGTAACCTGTTGTCCAAACTGTCCCGCGGTAACTTGTAACCAGGAGTCTCAAACCGCCCCGCTCTAACTTGTACCTGGAGTCCAAACTGTCCCGCTCTAACTTGTAACTGCAGTCTCAAACTGTCCCGCTCTAACTTGTACCCTGGAGTCTCAAACTGTCCCGCTCTAACTTGTAACCTGTTGTCCAAACTGTCCCGCTCTAACTTGTAACCTGCGTGTCAAACTGTCCCGCTCTAACTTGTAACCAGGAGTCTCAAACTGACCCGCTCCAACTTGTAACCCGGAGTCTCAAACTGTCCCGCTCTAACTTGTAACCTGTTGTCCAAACTGTCCCGCGGTAACTTGTAACCAGGAGTCTCAAACTGTCCCGCTCTAACTTGTAACCTGCAGTCCAAATTGTCCCGCTCTAACTTGTAACCTGGAGTCTCAAACTGTCCCGCTCTGACGAGTAACCAGGAGTCTCAAACTGTCCTGCTCTGACGAGTAACCAGGAGTCTCAAACTGTCCTGCTCTGACGAGTAACCAGGAGTCTCAAACTGTCCTGCTCTGACGAGTAACCAGGAGCCTCAAACTGTCCCGCTCTTACTTGTAACCTGGAGTCTCAAACTGTCCCGCTCTAACTTGTAACCTGGAGTCTCAAACTGTCCCGCTCTAACTAGTAACCTGGAGTCTCAAACTGTCCCGCTGTAACTTGTAACCTGGAGTCTCAAACCGTCCTGCTCCAACTTGTAACCTGGCGTCTCACACTCTCACGCTATAGCTTGTTCCTGGAGTCCAAACTGTCCCGCTCTAACTTGTACCTGGACTCTCAAACTGTCCCGCTCTAACTTGTTACCAGGTGTCTCTCACTGTCCCGCTCTTACTTGTAACCTGTTGTCCAAATTGTCCCGCTCTAACTGGTAACCTGCAGTCTCAAACTGTTCCCCTCTAACTTGTAACCTGTTGTCCAAACTGTCCCGCTCTAAATTGTAACCAGGAGTCTCAAACTGTCCCGCTCTAACTTGTAACCAGGAGTCTCAAACTGTCCTGCTCTAACTTGTACCCTGGAGTCTCGAACTGTCCCGCTCTAATTTGTAACCTGGAGTCTCAAACTGTTCCCCTCTAACTTGTAAATTGTTCTCCAAACTGTCCCGCTCTAACTTGTAACCTGTTGTCCAACCTGTCGCACTCTAACTTGTAACCAGGACTCTCAAACTGTCCCGCTCTAACTTGTAACCTGGAGTCTCAAACTGTCCCGCTCTAACTTTTAACCAGGCGTCTCAAACTGTTCCGCTCTATCTTGTAACCTGGAGCCTCAAACTGTCCCGCTCTAACTTGTAACCAGGAGTCTCAAAATGTCCTGCTCTGACGAGTAACCAGCAGTCTCAAACTGTCCCGCTGTAACTCGGAACCAGCAGTCTCAAACTGTCCCGCTCTGACTTGTAACCAGGAGCCTCAAACTGTCCCGCTCTAACTTGTAACCTGTTGTCCAAACTGTCCCGCGGAAACTTGTAACCTGGAGTCTCAGGCTGTCCCGCTCTAACTTGTCGCCTGTTGTCCAAACTGTCCCACTCCAACTTCTAACCTGTTGTCCAAACTGTCCCGCTCTAACTTGTAACCAGGAGTCTCAAACTGTCCCGCTTTAACTTGTAACCAGGAGTCTCAAACTGTCCCGCTCTAACTTGCAACCAGGAGTCTCAAACTGTCCTGCTCTAACTTGTAACCAGGTGTCTCACACTGTCCCACTCCAACTTGTAACCAGGAGTCTCAAACTGTCCCGCTCTGACTTGCAACCAGGAGCCTCAAACTGTCCCGCTCTAACTTGTAGCCTGTTCTCCAAACTGTCCTGCTCTAACTTCTAACCTGTTGTCCAAATTGTCCCGCTGTAACTTGTAACCAGGAGCCTCAAACTGTCCCGCTCTAACTTCTAACCTGTTGTCCAAACTGTCCCGCTCTAACTTGTAACCTGGAGTCCAAGCTGTCCCGCTCTAACTTGTAACCTGGAGTCTCAAACTGTCCCGCTCTAACTTGTAATCTGGAGTCTCAAACTGTCTTTCTCTAACTTCTAACCTGTTGTCCAAACTGTCCAGCTCTAACTTGTAACCAGGAGTCTCAAACTGTCCTGCTCTAACTTGTAACCAGGAGTCTCAAACTGTCCCGCCCTAACTTGTAACCTGTTGTCCAAACTGTCCCGCTCTAACTTGTAACCTGGAGTCTCAAACTGTTCCGCTCCAACTTGTAACCTGGAGTCTCAAACTGTCCCGCTCTAACTTCTACCTGGAGCCCAAACTGTCCTGCTCCAACTTGTAACCTGTTGTCCAAACTGTCCCGCTGTAACTTGTAACCAGGAGTCTCAAACTGTCCCGCTCTAACTTGTAACCTGTTGTCCAAACTGTCCCGCTCTAACTTGTAACCTGGATTCTCAAACTGTCCCGCTCTAACTTGTAACCTGGAGTCTCATACTGTCCCGCTCTAACTTGTAACCTGTTGTCCAAACTGTCCCCCTCTAACTTGTAACCTGTTGTCCCAACTGTCCTGCTCCATCTAGTCACCAGGAGTCTCAAACTACCTGCTCTGACGAGTAACCAGCAGTCTCAAACTATCACGCTCTAACTTGTAACCTGTTGTCTCAAACTGTCCCGCTCTAACTCGTAACCAGGAGTCTCAAACTGTCCCGCTCTAACTTGTAACCTGGAGTCTCAAACTGTCCCGCTCTAACTAGTAACCTGGAGTCTCAAACTGTCCCGCTCTAATTTGTAACCAGGAGTCTCAAACTGTCCCGCCCTAACTTGTAACCTGTTGTCCAAACTGCCGCGCGGTAACTTGTAACCTGTTGTCCAAACTGTCCCGCTCTATCTTGTAACCTGGAGTCCAAATTGTCCCGCTCTAACTTGTAACCAGGAGTCTCAAACTGTCCCGCTCTAACTTGTAACCTGTTGTCCAAACTGTCCCGCTGTAACTTGTAACCAGGAGTCTCAAACTGTCCCGGTCTAACTTGAAACCTGTTGTCCAAACTGTCCCGCTCTAACTTGTAACCTGGAGTCTCAAACTGTCCCGCTCTAACTTGTAACCTGGAGTCTCAAACTGTCCCGCTCTAACTTGTAACCTGGAGTCTTACACTGTCCCGCTCTAACTTCTAACCTGTTGTCCAAATTGTCCCGCTCTGACTTGTAACCAGGAGTCTCAAACTGTCCCGCTCTAACTTGAAACATGTTGTCCAAACTGTCCCGCTGTAACTTGTAACCAGGAGTCTCAAACTGTGCTGCTCTAACTTGTAATCTGGAGTCTCAAACTGTACCGCTTTAACTTGTTACCAGGAATCTCAAACTGTCCCGCTATGACTTGTAACCTGGAGTCTCAAAATGTCCCGCTCTAACTTGTAACCTGTTGTCCAAACTGTCCCGCGGTAACTTGTAACCTGGAGTCTCAAACTGTCCCGCTCTAACTTGTAACCTGTTGTCCAAACTGTCCCGCTCTAAATTGTAACCTGGAGTCTCAAACTGTCCCGCTCTAACTTGTACCTGGAGTCCAAACTGTCCCGCTCTAACTTGTAACCTGGAGTCTCAAACTGTCCCGCTCTAACTTGTAACCTGGAGTCTCAAACTGTCCCGCTCTAACTTGTACCTGGAGTCTCAAACTGTCCCGCTCTAACTTGTAACCTGGAGTCTCAAACTGTCCCGCTCTAACTTGTATCCTGGAGTCTCGAACTGTTCCCCTCTAACTTGTAAATTGTTCTCCAAACTGTCCCGCTCTAACTTGTAACCTGTTGTCCAAACTGTCCCGCTCTAACTTGTAACCCGGAGCCTCAAACTGTCCCGCTCTAATTTGTAACCAGCAGTCTCAAACTGTCCTGCTCTGACGAGTAACCAGCAGTCTCAAACTGTCCCGCTCTAATTTGTAACCAGGAGTCTCAAACTGTCCCGCTCTAACTTGTAACCTGTTGTCCAAACTGTCCCGCTCTAACTTGTAACCTGGAGTCTCGAACTGTCCCGCTCTAACTTGTAACCTGGAGTCTCAAACTGTCCCGCTGTAACTTGTAACCTGGAGTCTCAAACCGTCCTGCTCCAACTTATTACCTGGCGTCTCAAACTGTCCCGCTGTAACTTGTAACCCGGACTCTCAAACTGTCCCGCTGTAACTTGTAACCAGGAGTCTCAAACTGTCCCGCTCTAACTTGTAACCTGTTGTTCAAACTGTCCCGCGGTAACTTGTAACCAGGAGTCTCAAACTGTCCCGCTCTAACATGTAACCTGTTGTCCAAACTGTCCCGCTCTGACTTGTAACCTGAGTCTCCAACTGTCCCACTCTAACTTGTACCCTGGAGTCTTACACTGTCCCGCTCTAACTTGTAACCTGTTGTCCAAACTGTCCCGCGGTAACTTGTAACCTGGAGTCTCAAACTGTCCCGCTCTAACTTGTAACCTGGAGTCCAAACTGTCCCGCTCTAACTTGTACCTGGAGTCTCAAACTGTCCCCCTCTAACTTGTAACCTGTTGTCCCAACTGTCCTGCTCTAACTAGTCACCAGGAGTCTCAAACTACCTGCTCTGACGAGTAACCAGCAGTCTCAAACTGTCCCGCTATAACTCGTAACCGGGAGTCTCAAACTGTCCCGCTCTAACTTGTAACCTGGAGTCTCAAACTATCACGCTCTAACTTGTAACCTGTTGTCTCAGACTGTCCTGCTCCAACTTGTAACCTGGAGTCTCAAACTGTCCCGCTCTAACTAGTAACCTGGAGTCTCAAACTGTGCCGCTCTAACTGGTACCCTGGAGTCTCACACTGTCCCGCTCTAACTTGTACCCTGGAGTCTCAAACTGTCCTGCCCTAACTTGTAACCTGTTGTCCAAACTGCCGCGCGGTAACTTGTAACCTGTAGTCTCAAACTGTCCCGCTCTAACTTGTAACCAGGAGCCTCAGGCTGTCCCGCTCTAACTTGTAACCTGTTGTCCAAACTGCCCCGCTCTCACTTGTAACCTGTTGTCCAAATTGTCCCGCTCTGACTTGTAACCAGGAGTCTCAAACTGTCCCGCTCTAACTTGTAACCTGTTGTCCAAACTGCCCCGCTCTCACTTGTAACCTGTTGTCCAAATTGTCCCGCTCTAACTTGTAATCTGGAGTCTCAAACTGTCCCGCTCTAACTTGTTACCAGGAATCTCAAACTGTCCCGCTATGACTTGTAACCTGGAGTCTCAAAATGTCCCGCTCTAACTTGTAACCTGTTGTCCAAACTGTCCCGCGGTAACTTGTAACCTGTTGTCCAAACTGTCCCGCTCTTACTTGTAACCTGGAGTCTCAAACTGTCCCCCTCTAACTTGTAACCAGGAGTCTCAAACTGTCCCGCGGTAACTTGTAACCTGTTGTCCAAACTGTCCCGCTCTTACTTGTAACCTGGAGTCTCAAACTGTCCCCCTCTAACTTGTAACCAGGAGTCTCAAACTGTCCCGCTCTAACTTGTAACCTGTTGTCCAAACTGTCCCGTGGTAACTTGGAACCTGGAGTCTCAAACTGCCCCGCTCTAACTTGTAACCTGGAGTCTCAAACTGTCCCGCTCTAACTTGTACCCTGGAGTCTTACACTGTCCCGCTCCAGCTTGTAACCTGCTGTCCAAACTGTCCCGCGGTAACTTGTATCCTGGAGTCTCAAACTGTTCCCCTCTAAGTCCAAAGATGTGCGGGTTAGGTTGATTGGCCATGATGAAAAAAAAATTGGCCCTTAGTGTTAGGGGGGATTAAATGCGTGGGGTTGCGGGGTTACGGGGATAGGGTTTGGGTGGGATGGCTGTCGGTGTAGGGACCGGGTGCTAGGGTTTGGATGATCAGCCATGATCTCGTTGAATGGCGGAGCAGGCTCGAAGGGCCGAATGGCCTACTCCTGCTCCTATCTTCTATGTTTCTATATGTAACTTGTGACCTGTTGTCTCAAACTGTCCTGCTCTGACGAGTAACCAGGAGTCTCAAACTGTCCTGCTCTGACGAGTAACCAGGAGTCTCAAACTGTCCTGCTCTGACGAGTAACCAGGAGCCTCAAACTGTCCCGCTCTTACTTGTAACCTGGAGTCTCAAACTGTCCCGCTCTAACTTGTAACCTGGAGTCTCAAACTGTCCCGCTCTAACTTGTAACCTGGCGTCTCACACTCTCACGCTATAGCTTGTTCCTGGAGTCCAAACTGTCCCGCTCGAACTTGTACCTGGACTCTCAAACTGTCCCGCTCTAACTTGTTACCAGGTGTCTCTCACTGTCCCGCTCTATCTTGCAACCAGGAGTCTCAAACTGTCCCGCTCTAACTTGTAACCTGTTGTCCAAATTGTCCCGCTCTAACTTGTAACCTGGAGTCGCAAACTGTCCCGCTCTAACGTGTAACCTGGAGTCTCAAACTGTCCCGCTCTAACTTGTAACCTGGAGTCTCAAACTGTTCCCCTCTAACTTGTAACCTGTTGTCCAAACTGTCCCGCTCTAACTTGTAACCTGGAGTCTCAAACTGTTCCCTTCTAACTTGTAACCTGTTGTCCAAACTGTCCCGCTCTAACTTGGAAGCTGGAGTCTCAAACTGTCCCGCTCTAACTTGCAACCAGGAGTCTCAAACTGTCCCGCTCTAACTTGTAACCTGTTGTCCAAAGTGTCCCGCTCTAACTTGTAACCTGTTGTCCAAACTGTCCCGCTCTAACTTGTAACCTGGAGTCCAAACTGTCCCGCTCTAAATTGTAACCAGGAGTCTCAAACTGTCCCGCTCTAACTTGCAACCTGGAGTCTCAAACTGTCCCGCTCTAACTTGTAACCTGGAGTCTCAAACTGTTCCCCTCTAACTTGTAACCTGTTTTCCAAACTGTCCCGCTCTAACTTGTAACCTGTTGTCCAAATTGTCCCGCTCTAACTTGTAACCTGTTGTCCAAACTGTCCCGCTCTGACTTCTAACCTGTAGTCTCAAACTGTCCCGCTCTAACTTGTAACCAGGAGTCTCAAACTGTCCCGCTCTAACTTGAAACCTGGAGTCTCAAACTGTGCCGCTCTAACTTGTAATCTGGAGTCTCAAACTGTCCCACTCTAACTTGTAACCTGGAGTCCAAACTGTCCCGCTCTAACTTGTACCTGGAGTCTCAAACTGTCCCGCTCTAACTTGTAACCAGGAGTCTCAAACTGTCCCGCTCTAACTTGTAACCAGGAGTCTCAAACTGTCCCGCTCTAACTTGTAACCTGTTGTCCAAACTGTCCCGCTCTAACTTGTAACCTGAGACTCAAACTGTCCCGCTCTAACTTGTACCCTGGAGTCTCAAACTGTCCCGCTCTAACTTGTAACCTGGAGTCTTACACTGTCCCGCTCTAACTTGTAACCTGTTGTCCAAACTGTCCCGCTCTAACTTGCACCCTGGAGTCTCAAACTGTCCCGCTCTAACTTGTACCTGGAGTCCAAACTGTCCCGCTCTAACTCGTAACCAGGAGTCTCAAACTGTCCCGCTCTAACTTGTAACCAGGAGTCTCAAACTGTCCCGCTCTAACTTGTAACCTGTTGTCCAAACTGTCCCGCTCTAACTTGTAACCAGGAGTCTCAAACTGTCCCGCTCTAACTTGTAACCTGGAGTCTCAAACTGTCCCGCTCTAACTTGTAACCAGCAGTCTCAGGCTGTCCCGCTCAAACTTGTAACCTGTTGTCCAAACTGTCCCGCTCCAACTTGTAACCTGTTGTCCAAACTGTCCCGCTCTAACTTGTACCTGGAGTCCACACTGTCCCGCTCTAATTTGTAACCAGGAGTCTCACTGTCCCGCTCTAACTTGTAGCCTGTTCTCCAAACTGTCCCGCTCTAACTTCTAACCTGTTGTCCAAATTGTCCCGCTCTAACTTGTAACCTGGAGTCTCAAACTGTTCCCCTCTAACTTGTAACCTGTTGTCCAAACTGTCCCGCTCTAACTTGTAACCTGGAGTCTCAAACTGTCCCGCTCTAACTTGCAACCTGGAGTCTCAAACTGTTCCCCTCTAACTTGTAACCTGTTGTCCAAACTGTCCCGCTCTAACTTGTAAGCTGGAGTCTCAAACTGTCCCGCTCTAACTTGTAACCTGTTGTCCAAAGTGTCCCGCTCTAACTTGTAACCTGTTGTCCAAACTGTCCCGCTCTAACTTGTAACCAGGAGTCTCAAACTGTCCCGCTCTAACTTGTAACCTGGAGTCTCAAACTGTCCTGCTCTAACTTGTACCCTGGAGTCTCAAACTGTTCCCCTCTAACTTGTAAATTGTTCTCCAAACTGTCCCTCTCTAACTTGTAACCTGTTGTCCAAATTGTCCCGCTCTAACTTGTAACCCGGAGTCTCAAACTGTCCCGCTCTAATTTGTAACCAGCAGTCTCAAACTGTCCCGCTCTAACTTGTAACCTGGAGTCTCAAGCTGTCCTGCTCTAACTTGTACCTGGAGTCCAAACTGTTCCGCTCTAGCTTGGAACCTGGAGTCTCCAATTGTCCCGCTCTAACTTGCATCCTGGAATCTTACACTGTCCCGCTCTAACTTGTAACGAGGAGTCTCAAACTGTCCCGCTCTAACTTGTAACCTGCAGTCTCAAAATGTCCCGCTCCAACTTGTAACCTGTTGTCCAAACTGTCCCGCTGTAACTTGTAACCTGGAGTCTCCATCTGTCCCGCTCTGACGTGTAACCTGGAGTCTCAAACTGTCCCGCTCTAATTTGTAACCTGAGTCTCAAACTGTCCCGCTCTAACTTGTAACCTGTTGTCCAAACTGTCCCGCTCTAACTTGTAACCAGGAGTCTCAAACTGTCCCGCTCTAATTTGTAACCTGAGTCTCAAACTGTCCCGCTCTAACTTGTAAGCAGGAGTCTCAGGCCGTCCCGCTCTAACTTGCAAACTGTTGTCCAAACTGTCCCGCTCTAATTTGTAACCTGGAGTCTCAAACTGTCCCGCTCTAACTTCTAACCTGTTGTCCAAACTGTCCCGCTCTAACTTGTAACCTGGCGTCTCAAACTGTTCCCCTCTAACTTGTAAATTGTTCTCCAAACTGTCCCGCTCTATCTTGTAACCTGTTGTCCAAACTGTCCCGCTCTAACTTGTAACCCGGAGTCTCAAACTGTCACGCTCTAATTTGTAACCAGCAGTCTCAAACTGTCCTGCTCTGACGAGTAACCAGCAGTCTCAAACTGTCCTGCTCTAACTTGTAACCTGTTGTCCAAACTGTCCCGCTCTAACGTGTAACCTGGAGTCTCAAACTGTCCCGCTTTAACTTGTACCTGGAGTCCAAACTGTCCCGCTGTAACTTGTAACCAGGAGTCTCAAAATGTCCCGCTCCAACTTGTAACCTGTTGTCCAAACTGTCCCATTGTAACTTGTAACCAGGAGTCTCAAACTGTCCCGCTCTAACTTGTAACCAGGAGTCTCAAACTGTCCTGCTCTAACTTGTCCCTGGAGTCCACACTGTCCCGCTCTAACTGGTAACCAGGTGTCTCACACTGTCCCGCTCTAACTTGTAACCTGTAGTCTCAAACTGTCCCGCTCTGACTTGCAACCAGGAGTCTCAAACTGTCCCGCTCCAACTTGTAACCGGTTATCCAAACTACCCCGCTCTAACTAGTAACCAGGTGTCTCAAACTGTCCTGTTCTGACGAGCAACCTGGAGTCTCAGACTGTCCCGCTCCAACTTGTAACCTGTTGTCCAAACTGTCCCGCTCTAACTTGTAAGCTGTTGTCCAAACTGTCCCGCTCTAACTTGTAACCTGTTGTCCAAACTGTCCCGCTGTAACTTGTAACCAGGAGTCTCAAACTGTCCCGCTCTAACTTGTAACCTGGAGTCTCAAACTGTCCCGCTCTAACTTGTAACCTGGAGTCTCAAACTGTTCCCCTCTAACTTGTAACCTGTTGTCCAAACTGTCCCGTTCTAACTTGTAACCAGGAGTCTCAAACTGTCCCGCTCTAACTTGTAACCTGGAGTCTCAAACTGTCCCGCTCTAACTTGTAACCTGGAGTCTCAAACTGTTCCCCTCTAACCTGTAACCTGTTGTCTAAACTGTCCCGCTCTAACTTGTAACCCGGAGTCTCAAACTGTCACGCTCTAATTTGTAACCAGCAGTCTCAAACTGTCCTGCTCTGACGAGTAACCAGCAGTCTCAAACTGTCCTGCTCTAACTTGTAACCTGTTGTCCAAACTGTCCCGCTCTAACGTGTAACCTGGAGTCTCAAACTGTCCCGCTTTAACTTGTACCTGGAGTCCAAACTGTCCCGCTCTAACGTGTAACCTGGAGTCTCAAACTGTCCCGCTTTAACTTGTACCTGGAGTCTCAAACTGTCCCGCTCTAACTTGTAACCAGGAGTCTCAAACTGTCCTGCTCTAACTTGTCCCTGGAGTCCACACTGTCCCGCTCTAACTGGTAACCAGGTGTCTCACACTGTCCCGCTCTAACTTGTAACCTGTAGTCTCAAACTGTCCCGCTCTGACTTGCAACCAGGAGTCTCAAACTGTCCCGCTCCAACTTGTAACCGGTTATCCAAACTACCCCGCTCTAACTAGTAACCAGGTGTCTCAAACTGTCCTGTTCTGACGAGCAACCTGGAGTCTCAGACTGTCCCGCTCCAACTTGTAACCTGTTGTCCAAACTGTCCCGCTCTAACTTGTAAGCTGTTGTCCAAACTGTCCCGCTCTAACTTGTAACCTGTTGTCCAAACTGTCCCGCTGTAACTTGTAACCAGGAGTCTCAAACTGTCCCGCTCTAACTTGTAACCTGGAGTCTCAAACTGTCCCGCTCTAACTTGTAACCTGGAGTCTCAAACTGTTCCCCTCTAACTTGTAACCTGTTGTCCAAACTGTCCCGTTCTAACTTGTAACCAGGAGTCTCAAACTGTCCCGCTCTAACTTGTAACCTGGAGTCTCAAACTGTCCCGCTCTAACTTGTAACCTGGAGTCTCAAACTGTTCCCCTCTAACTTGGAACCTGTTGTCCAAACTGTCCCGCTCTAACTTGTAACCTGGAGTCTCAAACTGTCCCGCTCTAACTTGTAACTTGGAGTCTCAAA
The DNA here is from genome assembly GCF_052327205.1 of Somniosus microcephalus. Classification (NCBI taxonomy): domain Eukaryota; kingdom Metazoa; phylum Chordata; class Chondrichthyes; order Squaliformes; family Somniosidae; genus Somniosus; species Somniosus microcephalus. Next base: position 23,090,124 of record NC_140991.1, read on the forward strand.
CTGTTCCCCTCTAACTTGTAACCTGTTGTCCAAACTGTCCCGCTGTAACTTGTAACCAGCAGTCTCAGGCTGTCCCGCTCTAACTTGTAACCTGTTGTCCAAACTGTCCCGCTCCAACTTGTAACCTGTTGTCCAAACTGTCCCGCTTTAACTTGTAACCTGTTGTCCAAACTGTCCCGCTCTAACTTGTAACCAGGAGTCTCAAACTGTCCCGCTCTAACTTGCAACCTGGTGTCTCAAACTGTCCCGCTCTAACTTGTAACCTGTTGTCCAAACTGTCCCGCTCTAACTTGTAACCAGGAGTCTCAAACTGTCCCGCTCTAACTTGTTACCGGTTATCCAAACTACCCCGCTCTAACTAGTAACCAGGTGTCTCAAACTGTCCTGTTCTGACGAGCAACCTGGAGTCTCAGACTGGCCCGCTCTAACTTGTAACCTGAGTCTCAAACTGTCCCGCTCTAACTTGTAACCTGAGTCTCAAACTGTCCTGCTCTAACTTGTAACCAGGAGTCTCAGGCTGTCCCGCTCTAACTGGTAACCTGGAGTCTCAAACTGTTCCCCTCTAACTTGTAACCTGTTGTCCAAACTGCCCCGCTCTAACTTATAACCTGGAGTCTCAAACTGTCCCGCTCTAACTTGTAACCTGGAGTCTCAAACTGTTCCCCTCTAACCTGTAACCTGTTTTCCAAACTGTCCCGCTCTAACTTGTAACCTGTTGTCCAAACTGTCCCGCTCTAACTTGCACCCTGGAGTCTCAAACTGTCCCGCTCTAACTCGTAACCAGGAGTCTCAAACTGTCCCGCTCTAACTTGTAACCTGGAGTCTCAAACTGTTCCCCTCTAATTTGTAACCTGTTGTCCAAACTGTCCCGCTGTAACTTGTAACCAGGAGTCTCAAACTGTCCCGCTCTAACTTGAAACCTGTTGTCCAAACTGTCCCGCTCTAACTTGTAACCTGGAGTCTCAAACTGTTCCCCTCTAACTTGTAACCTGTTGTCCAAACTGTCCCGCTCTAACTTGTAACCAGGAGTCTCAAACTGTCCCGCTCTAACTTGTAACCTGGAGTCTCAAACTGTTCCCCTCTAACTTGTAACCTGTTGTCCAAACTGTCCCGCTGTAACTTGTAACCAGCAGTCTCAGGCTGTCCCGCTCTAACTTGTAACCTGTTGTCCAAACTGTCCCGCTCCAACTTGTAACCTGTTGTCCAAACTGTCCCGCTCTAACTTGTACCTGGAGTCCACACTGTCCCGCTCTAATTTGTAACCAGGAGTCTCAAACTGTTCCCCTCTAACTTGTATCCTGGAGTCTCAAACTGCCCCACTCTAATTTGTAACCAGGAGTCTCACTGTCCCGCTCTAACTTGTAGCCTGTTCTCCAAACTGTCCCGCTCTAACTTCTAACCTGTTGTCCAAATTGTCCCGCTCTAACTTGTAACCTGGAGTCTCAAACTGTCCCGCTCTAACTTGTAACCTGTTGTCCAAACTGTCCCGCTGTAACTTGTAATCAGGAGTCTCAAACTGTCCCGCTCTAACTTGTAACCTGTTGTCCAAACTGTCCCGCTCTAACTTGTAACCAGGAGTCTCAAACTGTCCCGCTCTAACTTGTAACCTGAGTCTCAAACTGTCCCACTCTAACTTGTAACCCGGAGTCTCAAACTGTCCCGCTCTAACGTGTAACCCGGAGTCTCAAACTGTCCCGCTCTAACTTGTAACCTGGAGTCTCAAACTGTTCCCCTCTAACTTGTAACCTGTTGTCCAAACTGTCCCGCTCTAACTTGTAACCTGTTGTCCAAACTGTCCCGCTCTAACTTGTAACCTGGAGTCCAAACTGTCCCGCTCTAACTTGTAACCTGAGTCTCAAACTGTCCCGCTCTAACTTGTAACCTGAGTCTCAAACTGTCCCGCTCTAACTTGTAACCTGAGTCTCAAACTGTCCCGCTCTAACTTGTAACCTGAGTCTCAAACTGTCCCGCGGTAACTTGTAACCAGGAGTCTCAAACTGTCCCGCTCTAACTTGTAACCTGAGTCTCAAACTCTCCCGCTCTAACTTGTAACCTGAGTCTCAAACTGTCCCGCTCTAACTTGTAACCTGGAGTCCAAACTGTCGCGCTCTAACTTGCAACCTGGTGTCTCAAACTGTCCCGCTCTAACTTGTAACCTGTTGTCCAAACTGTCCCGCTCTAACTTGTAACCAGGCGTCTCAAACTGTCCCGCTCTAACTTGTTACCGGTTATCCAAACTACCCCGCTCTAACTAGTAACCAGGTGTCTCAAACTGTCCTGTTCTGACGAGCAACCTGGAGTCTCAGACTGTCCCGCTCTAACTTGTAACCTGAGTCTCAAACTGTCCCGCTCTAACTTGTAACCAGGAGTCTCAGGCTGTCCCGCTCTAACTTGTAACCTGGAGTCTCAAACTGTTCCCCTCTAACTTGTAACCTGTTGTCCAAACTGTCCCGCTCTAACTTGTACCTGGAGTCCAAACTGTCCCGCTCTAACTTGTAACCAGGAGTCTCACTGCCCCGCTCTAATTTGTAGCCTGTTCTCCAAACTGCCCCACTCTAATTTGTAACCAGGAGTCTCACTGCCCCGCTCTAACTTGCAGCCTGTTCTCCAAACTGTCCCGCTCTAACTTGCAGCCTGTTCTCCAAACTGTCCCGCTCTAACTTCTAACCTGAGTCTCAAACTGTCCTGCTCTAACTTGTACCCTGGAGTCTCAAACTGTTCCCCTCTAACTTGTAAATTGTTCTCCAAACTGTCCCTCTCTAACTTGTAACCTGTTGTCCAAATTGTCCCGCTCTAACTTGTAACCCGGAGTCTCAAACTGTCCCACTCTAATTTGTAACCAGCAGTCTCAAACTGTCCTGCTCTAACTTGTAACCTGGAGTCCAAACTGTTCCGCTCTAGCTTGGAACCTGGAGTCTCAAACTGTCCCGCTCTAACTTGTAACCTGCAGTCTCAAAATGTCCCGCTCCAACTTGTAACCTGTTGTCCAAACTGTCCCGCTGTAACTTGTAACCCGGAGTCTCAAACTGTCCCACTCTAATTTGTAACCAGCAGTCTCAAACTGTCCCGCTCTGACGTGTAACCTGGAGTCTCAAACTGTCCCGCTCTAACTTGTAACCTGTTGTCCAAACTGTCCCGCTCTAACTTGTAACCAGGAGTCTCAAACTGTCCCGCTCTAATTTGTAACCTGAGTCTCAAACTGTCCCGCTCTAACTTGCAAACTGTTGTCCAAACTGTCCCGCTCTAATTTGTAACCTGAGTCTCAAACTGTCCCGCTCTAACTTGTAACCTGTTGTCCAAACTGTCCCGCTCTAACTTGTAACCAGGAGTCTCAAACTGTCCCGCTCTAATTTGTAACCTCAGTCTCAAACTGACCCGCTCTAACTTGTAACCAGGAGTCTCAAACTGTCCCGCTCTAACTTGCAAACTGTTGTCCAAACTGTCCCGCTCTAACTTCTAACCTGTTGTCCAAACTGTCCCGCTCTAACTTGTAACCTGGAGTCCAAACTGTCCCGCTCTAACTTGTAACCTGTTGTCCAAACTGTCCCGCTCTAACTTGTAAGCTGTTGTCCAAACTGTCCCGCTCTAACTTGTAACCTGTTGTCCAAACTGTCCCGCTGTAACTTGTAACCAGGAGTCTCAAACTGTCCCGCTCTAACTTGTAACCTGGAGTCTCAAACTGTCCCGCTCTATCTTGTAACCTGGAGTCTCAAACTGTCTCGCTCTAACTTGTAACCTGTTGTCCAAACTGTCCCGCGGTAACTTGTAACCTGTTGTCCAAACTGTCCCGCTCTAACTTGTAACCTGGTGTCTCAAACTGTCCCGCTCTAACTTGTAACCTGGAGTCCAAACTGTCCCGCACTAACTTGTAACCAGGACTCTCAAACTGTCCCGCTCAAACTCGTAACCAGGAGTCTCAAACTGTCCCGCTCTAACTTGTAACCTGTAGTCTCAAACTGTCCCGCTCTAACTTGTAACCAGGGGTCTCAAACTGTCCCGCTCTAACTTGTAACCTGTTGTCCAAACTGTCCCGCGGTAACTTGTAACCTGGAGTCTCAAACTGTCCCGCTCTATCTTGTAACCTGGACTCTCAAACTGTGCCGCTCTGTCTTGTTACCTGGAGTCTCAAACTTTTCCCCTCTAACTTGTAACCTGTTGTCCAAACTGCCCCACTCTAATTTGTAACCAGGAGTCTCACTGTCCCGCTTTAACTTGTAACCAGGAGTCTCAAACTGTCCTGCTCTGACGAGTAACCAGCAGTCTCAAACTGTCCCGCTGTAACTCGTAACCAGCAGTCTCAAACTGTCCCGCTCTAACTTGTAACCAGGAGCCTCAAACTGTCCCGCTCTAACTTGTAACCTGTTGTCCAAACTGTCGCGCTCTAACTTGTCACCTGGAGTCTCAAACTGTCCCGCTCTAACTTGTAACCTGTTGTCCAAACTGTCCCGCGGTAACTTGTAACCTGGAGTCTCAAACTGTCCCGCTCTAACTTGAAACCTGCAGTCTCAAAATGTCCCGCTCCAACTTGGAACCTGGAGTCTCAAACTGTCCCGCTCTAACTTGTAACCTGGAGTCTCAAACTGTTCCCCTCCAACTTGTAAATTGTTCTCCAAACTGTCCCGCTCTAACTTGTAACCTGTTGTCCAAATTGTCCCGCTCTAACTCGTAACCAGGAGTCTCAAACTGTCGCGCTCTAACTTCTAACCTGTTGTCGAAACTGTCCCGCTCTAACTTGTAACCTGTTGTCCAAACTGTCCCGCTGTAACTTGTAACCTGGAGTCTCAAACTGTCCCGCTCTAACTTGTAAGCTGTTGTCCAAACTGTCCCGCTCTAACTTGTAACCTGTTGTCCAAACTGTCCCGCTTTAACTTGTACCCTGGAGTCTCAAACTGTCCCGCTCTAACTTGTAACCAGGAGTCTCAAACTGTCCCGCTGTAACTTGTAACCTGGAGTCTCAAACTGTCCCGCTCGAACTTGTAACCTGTTGTCCAAACTGTCCCGCTCTAACTTGTAACCAGGAGTCTCAAACTGTCCCGCTCTAATTTGTAACCAGGAGTCTCAAACTGTCCTGCTCTGACAAGTAACCAGCAGTCTCAAACTGTCCCGCTCTAACTTGTAACCTGTCGTCCAAACTGTCCCGCTCTAACTTGCACCCTGGAGTCTCAAACTGTCCCGCTCTAACTTGTAAGCTGGAGTCTCAAACTGTCCTGCTCTAATTTGTAACCAGGAATCTCAAACTGTCCCGCTCTAACTTGTAACCTGGAGTCTCAAACTGTCCCGCTCTAATTTGTAAGCTGGAGTCTCAAACTGTCCCGCTCTAACTTGTAACCAGGAGTCTCAAACTGTCCCGCTCTAACTTGTAACCTGGAGTCTCAAACTGTCCCGCTCTAATTTGTAACCTGGAGTCTCAAACTGTCCCGCTCTAACTTGTAACCAGGAGTCTCAAACTGTCCCGCTCTAACTTGCAACCTGGTGTCTCAAACTGTCCCGCTCTAACTTGGAACCTGTTGTCCAAACTGTCCCGCTCTAACTTGTAACCAGGAGTCTCAAACTGTCCCGCTCTAACTTGCAACCTGGTGTCTCAAACTGTCCCGCTCTAACTTGTAACCAGGAGTCTCAAACTGTCCCACTCGAACTTGCAACCTGGTGTCTCAAACTGTCGCGCTCTAACTTGTAACCAGGAGTCTCAGGCTGTCCCGCTCTAACTTGTATCCTGGAGTCTCAAACTGTTCCCCTCTAACTTGTAACCTGTTGTCCAAACTGTCCCGCTCTAACTTGTACCCTGGAGTCTCAAACTGTCCCGCTCTAACTTGTACCCTGGAGTCTCAAACTGTCGCGCTCTAACTTGTAACCTGGAGTCTCAAACTGTCGCGCTCTAACTTCTAGCCTGTTGTCCAAACTGTCCCGCTCTAACTTGTAACCTGGAGTCTCAAACTGTTCCCCTCTAACTTGTAACCTGTTGTCCAAACTGTCCCGCTCTAACTTGTAACCTGGAGTCTCAAACTGTCCCGCTCTAACTTGTAACCTGTTGTCCAAACTGTCCCGCTCTAACTTGTAACCTGTTGTCCAAACTGTCCCGCTCTAACTTGTAACCTGTTGTCCAAACTGTCCCGCTCTAACTTGTAACCTGTTGTCCAAACTGTCCCGCTCTAACATGTAACCTGGAGTCTCAAACTGTCGCGCTCTAACTTGTAACCTGTTGTCCAAACTGTCCCGCTCTAACTTGTAACCTGTTGTCCAAACTGTCCCGCTCTAACTTGTAACCTGAGTCTCAAACTGTCCCGCGGTAACTTGTAACCTGGAGTCTCAAACTGTCCCGCTCTAACTTGTAACCTGGAGTCTCAAACTGTCGCGCTCTAACTTGTAACCTGTTGTCCAAACTGTCCCGCTGTAACTTGTAACCTGAGTCTCAAACTGTCCCGCGGTAACTTGTAACCTGTTGTCCAAACTGTCCCGCTGTAACTTGTAACCCGGAGTCTCAAACTGTCCCGCTCTAACTTGTAACCAGGAGTCTCAAACTGTCCCGCTCTAACTTGTAACCTGGAGTCTCAAACTGTCCCGCTCTAACTTGTAACCTGGAGTCTCAAACTGTCCCGCTCTAACTTGTAACCTGGAGTCTCAAACTGTCCCGCTCTAACTTGTAACCCGGAGTCTCAAACTGTCCCGCTCTAACTTGTAACCAGGAGTCTCAAACTGTCCCGCTCTAACTTGTAACCTGTTGTCCAAACTGTCCCGCTCTAACTTGTAACCTGTTGTCCAAACTGTCCCGCTGTAACTTGTAACCTGAGTCTCAAACTGTCCCGCTCTAATTTGTAACCTGTTGTCCAAACTGTCCCGCTCTAACTTGTAACCTGTTGTCCAAACTGTCCCGCTGTAACTTGTAACCTGAGTCTCAAACTGTCCCGCTCTAACTTGTAACCTGTTGTCCAAACTGTCCCGCTCTAACTTGTAACCTGGAGTCTCAAACTGTTCCCCTCTAACTTGTAACCTGTTGTCCAAACTGTCCCGCTCTAACTTGTAACCTGGAGTTTCAAACTGTCCCGCTCTAACTTGTAACCTGAGTCTCAAACTGTCCCGCTCTAACTTGTAACCTGAGTCTCAAACTGTCCCGCTCTAACTTGTAACCTGTTGTCCAAACTGTCCCGCTCTTACTAGTAACCTGGAGTCTCAAACTGTCGCGCTCTAACTTGTAACCTGTTGTCCAAACTGTCCCGCTCTAACTTGTAACCTGGAGTCTCAAACTGTCCCGCTCCAACTTGTAACCTGGAGTCTCAAACTGTCCCGCTCTAACTTGTAACCTGGAGTCCAAACTGTCCCGCTCTAACTTGTACCCTGGAGTCTCAAACTGTCCCGCTCTAACTTGTACCTTGGAGTCTCAAACTGTCGCGCTCTAACTTGTAACCTGGAGTCTCAAACTGTCCCGCTCTAACTTGTAACCTGGAGTCTCAAACTGTCGCGCTCTAACTTGTAACCTGGAGTCTCAAACTGTCCCGCTCCAACTTGTAACCTGGAGTCTCAAACTGTCCCGCTCTAACTTCTAACCTGTTGTCCAAACTGTCCCGCTGTAACTTGTACCCTGGAGTCTCAAACTGTCCCGCTCTAACTTGTAACCTGAGTCTCAAACTGTCCCGCTCTAACTTGTAACCTGAGTCTCAAACTGTCCCGCTCTAACTTGTAACCTGAGTCTCAAACTGTCCTGCTCTAACTTGTAACCTGTTGTCCAAACTGTCCCGCTCTAACTTGTAACCTGAGTCTCAAACTGTCCCGCTCTAACTTGTAACCTGAGTCTCAAACTGTCCCGCTCTAACTTCTAACCTGTTGTCCAAACTGTCCCGCTCTAACTTGTAACCTGAGTCTCAAACTGTCCCGCGGTAACTTGTAACCTGTTGTCCAAACTGTCCCGCGGTAACTTGTAACCTGTTGTCCAAACTGTCCCGCGGTAACTTGTAACCAGGAGTCTCAAACTGTCCCGCTCTAACTTGTAACCAGGAGTCTCAAACTGTCCCGCTCTAACTTGTAACCTGTTGTCCAAACTGTCCCGCTCTAACTTGTAACCAGGAGTCTCAAACTGTCCCGCTGTAACTTGTAACCAGGAGTCTCAAACTGTCCCGCTCTAACTTGTTACCTGAGTCTCAAACTGTCCCGCTCTAACTTGTAACCAGGAGTCTCAAACTGTTCCCCTCTAACTTGTAACCTGTTGTCCAAACTGTCCCGCTCTAACTTGTCCCCTGGAGTTTCAAACTGTCCCGCTCTAACTTGCAACCAGGGGTCTCAAACTGTCCCGCTCTAACTTATACCTGGAGTCCAAACTGTCCCGCTCTAACTTGTAACCTGGAGTCTCAAACCGTCCTGCTCCAACTTGTAACCTGGCGTCTCACACTCTCACGCTATAGCTTGTACCTGGAGTCCAAACTGTCCCGCTCTAACTTGTAACCTGTTGTCCAAACTGTCGCGCTCTAACTTGTAACCTGTTGTCCAAACTGTCCCGCTCTAACTTGTAACCTGGAGTCTCAAACTGTCCCGCTCCAACTTGTAACCTGGAGTCTCAAACTGTCCCGCTCCAACTTGTAACCAGGGGTCTCAAACTGTCCCGCTCTAACTTGTAACCTGGAGTCTCAAAATGTCCCGCTGCAACTTGTAACCTGTTGTCCAAACTGTCCCGCTCTAACTTGTAACCTGTTGTCCAAACTGTCGCGCTCTAACTTGTAACCTGTTGTCCATGAGACGGGAACTGAGTAGGTCTGATTGGACAACGTTCCTGGGAGGACTGGAGGTAGATAAACAATGGCAAACATTTAAAGATAGAATGACAAAATTGCAAAAATTGTTTATACCAATCTGGCATAAAAGGAAATCTAAAAAGGTGACTCAACCGTGGATAACAGGGGAAATTAGAGACAGCATAAAATCCAAAGATAGGGCGTATAAAATAGCCAAAAAAAGCGCCAGAGCGGAAGATTGGGAACAGTTTAAGATAGAGCAAAGGAGGGCAAAGGGCATGATCAAGAGGGGCAAAATAGCTTACGAAAACAAGCTGGCGGAAAATATAAAAACTAACTCCAAAAGCTTTTATAAATATATCAAAAGGAAAAGACTGGTGAAAACCAAAGTTGGTCCATTGCAGTCAGATACGGGGGAATATATAATGGGAAATAAGGAAATGGCAGATCAACTAAATGCATACTTTGGGTCAGTCTTTACGAAGGAAGACACAAAAAACCTCCCTGGGATATCGGGAAAAATAGGGACATTGGCAAAGGAGGAACTGACGCAAATCAATATCTCTAAGGATATGGTGTTAAGGAAGCTAAAGGGATTGAAGGTGGACAAATCCCCAGGGCCTGATAACATGCATCCTAGGGTACTGAAGGAGGTGGCCCTAGAGATAGCGGATGCACTAAGGATGATTTTTCAGAATTCATTAGACTCGGGAACAGTGCCGATGGATTGGAGGGTAGCTAACGTTACCCCACTATTCAAAAAGGGGGGTAGGGAAAAAGCAGGTAATTACAGACCTGTAAGCCTTACATCAGTTGTGGGCAAAATGCTGGAGTCCATCATTAAGGATGAAATAGCGGAGCACTTAGCAAATGGGGACAGGATAGGACAGAGTCAACATGGATTTACAAAGGGTAAATCGTGCTTGACTAATCTATTGGAATTTTTTGAGGGAGTAACTGGTAGAATAGATGGGGGAGAGCCAGTAGATGTGGTGTACCTGGACTTCCAAAAGGCCTTCGATAAGGTCCCACATAAAAGATTAGCATGGAAAATTGAGGCTCATGGGATAAAGGGGAAAGTTTTGGCGTGGATAGGGAACTGGCTGTCAGATAGAAAACAGAGAGTTGGAATAAACGGCTCATTTTCTGAATGGCAGGCAGTAACAAGTGGGGTACCACAGGGATCTGTCCTGGGCCCCCAGCTGTTCACAATTTACATTAATGACCTGGATCAGGGAGTCGGATGCAGCATTTCCAAATTTGCAGACGACACTAAACTAGGAGGGGGGGTGGGCTCAGAGGAAGAGACCAGGAAGCTCCAGAGCGATTTGGACAGACTGGGCGATTGGGCGGATAAATGGCAGATGCACTATAATGTGGACAAGTGCGAAGTTATCCACCTTGGGTGCAGGAACGGGAGGGCAAATTATTATTTAAATGGCAATAGATTGGGAGAGGGGGAAGTACAGAGAGACCTGGGTGTTCTTGTACACCAGTCACTGAAGGCGAGCATGCAGGTGCAACAGGCGGTCAAGAAGGCAAACGGTATGCTGGCCTTCATAGCAAAAGGGTTAGAATACAGGAACAGGGATACCTTGCTGCAGCTGTACAGGGCACTGGTGAGACCACACCTCGAGTACTGTGTACAGTTTTGGTCGCCTCATCTGAGGAAGGATGTTCTTGCCATGGAGGGGGTGCAGCGGCGATTCACCAGGCTGATACCAGGAATGGCGGGAATGACCTATGAGGAGAGACTATGTAGTTTAGGGATGTACACACTGGAGTTTAGAAGATTGAGAGGGGACCTCATAGAAGTGTATAAAATTCTGACAGGTCTAGACAGACTGGATGCAGAAGGAATGTTTCCCTTGGCGGGTGAGAACAGAACTAGAGGACATAATTTAAGGATAAGGGCTAAACCATTTAGGACAGAGATGAGGGGGAATTTCTTCACTCAGAGAGTGGTGAACCTGTGGAACTCATTGCCACAGAGGGCAGTGTATGCCAGCTCATTAAATATATTTAAGAGGGAATTAGATATATTTCTACGGGCAAAAGGGGTTAAGGGTTACGGAGAGAAGGCGGGGACGGGATACTGAATTAAAGGATCAGCCATGATCTCATTAAATGGCGGAGCAGGCACGAAGGGCCGAATGGCCTACTCCTGCTCCTATCTTCTATGTATCTATGTATCTATGTAACCTGGAGTCTCAAACTGTTCCCCTCTAACTTGTAAATTGTTCTTCAAACTCTCCCGCTCTAACTTGTAACCTGTTGTCCATTTTGTCCCGCTCTAACTTGCAACCAGGAGTCTCAAACTGTGCCGCTCTAATTTGTAACCAGGAGTCTCAAACTGTCCCGCTCTAACTTGTAACCTGAGTCTCAAACTGTCCCGCTCTAACTTGTAACCAGGAGTCTCAAACTGTCCCGCTCTAACTTGTAACCTGTTGTCCAAACTGTCCCGCTGTAACATGTACCCTGGAGTCCCAAACTGTCCCGCTCTAACTTGTAACATGTTGTCCAAACTGTCCCGCTATAACTTGTAACCTGGAGTCTCAAACTGTTCCCCTCCATCTTGTAACCTGTTGTCCAAACTGTCCCGCTCTAACGTGTAACCTGGAGTCCAAACTGTCCCGCTCTCACTTGCATCTGGAGTCTCAAACTGTCCCGCTCTAACTTGTAACCGGTTATCCAAACTACCCCGCTCTAACTAGTAACCAGGTGTCTCAAACTGTCCTGTTCTGATGAGCAACCTGGAGTCTCAGACTGTCCCGCTCTAACTTGAAACCTGTTGTCCAAACTGTCCCGCTCTAACTTGTAACCTGGAGTCTCAAACTGTCCCGCTCGAACTTGTAACCAGGAGTCTCAAACTGCCCCGCTCTAACTTGTACCCTGGAGTCTCAAACTGTCCCGCTCTAACTTGTAACCTGGAGTCTCAAACTGTCCCGCTCTAACTTGTAACCTGGAGTCTCAAACTGTCCCGCTCTAACTTGTAACCTGTTGTCCAAACTGTCCCGCTCTAACTTGTAACCTGGAGTCTCAAACTGTCCCGCTCTAACTTGTAACCTGTTGTCCAAACTGTCCCGCTCTAACTTGTAACCTGTTGTCCAAACTGTCCCGCTCTAACTTGTAACCAGGAGTCTCAAACTGTCCCGCTCTAACTTGTAACCTGTTGTCCAAACTGCCCCGCTCTAACTTGTAACCTGGAGTCTCAAACTGTTCCCCTCTGACTTGTAAATTGTTCTCCAAACTGTCCCGCTCTAACTTGTAACCTGTTGTCCAAACTGTCCCGCTATAACTTGTAACCAGGAGTCTCAAACTGTTCCCCTCTAACTTGTAACCTGTTGTCCAAACTGTCCCGCTCTCACTTGTACCTGGAGTCTCAAACTGTCCCGCTCTAACTTCTAACCTGGAGTCTCAAACTGTCCCGCTCTAACTAGTAACCTGGAGTCTCAAACTGTCCCGCCCTAACTTATACCTGGAGTCCAAACTGTCCCGCTATAACTTGTACCTGGAGTCCAAACTGTCCCGCTCTAACTTGTAACCTGGAGTCTCAAACCGTCCTGCTCCAACTTGTAACCTGGCGTCTCACACTCTCACGCTATAGCTTGTACCTGGAGTCCAAACTGTCCCGCTCTAACTTGTACCTGGAGTCCAAACTGTCCCGCTCTAACTTGTTACCAGGAATCTCAAACTGTCCCGCTCTAACTTGTAACCAGCAGTCTCAGGCTGTCCCGCTCTAACTTGTAACCTGAGTCTCAAACTGTCCCGCTCTAACTTGTAACCAGGAGTCTCAAACTGTCCCGCTCTAACTTGTAACCTGAGTCTCAAACTGTCCCGCTCTAACTGCTAACCTGTTGTCCAAATTGTCCCGCTCTGACGTGTAACCTGGAGTCCAAACTGTCCCGCTCTCACTTGTATCTGGAGTCTCAAACTGTCGCGCTTTAACTTCTAAACTGTTGTCCAAATTGTCCTGTTCTGACTTGTAACCTGGAGTCTCAAACTGTCCCGCTCTAACTTTTACCCTGGAGTCTCAAACTGTCCCGCTCTAACTTGTAACCAGGAGTCTCAGGCTGTCCCGCTCTAACTTGTAACCTGTTGTCCAAACTGTCCCGCTCTAACTTGTAACCAGGAGTCTCAAACTGTTCCCCTCTAACTTCTAACCTGTTGTCCAAATTGTCCCGCTCTAACTAGTAACCTCGAGTCTCAAACTGTCCCGCCCTAACTTGTAACCACTTGTCCAAACTGTCCCGCTCTAACTTGTAACCAGGAGTCCCAAACTGTCCCGCTCTAACTTGTAACCTGTTGTCCAAACTGTCCCGCTCTAACGTGTAACCTGGAGTCTCAAACTGTCCCGCTCTAACTTGTAACCTGTTGTCCAAACTGTTGCGCGGTAACTTGTAACCAGGAGTCTCAAACTGTCCCGCTCTAACTTGTACCTGGAGTCCAAACTGTCCCGCTCTAACTTGTAACCTGTTGTCCAAACTGTCCCGCTCTAACTTGTAACCAGGAGTCTCAAACTGTCCCGCTCTAACTTGTACCTGGAGTCCAAACTGTCCCGCTCTAACTTGTAACCTGTTGTCCAAACTGTCCCGCTCTAACTTGTAACCAGGAGTCTCAGGCTGTCCCGCTCTAACTTGTAACCTGTTGTCCAAACTGTTGCGCGGTAACTTGTAACCTGGAGTCTCAAACTGTCCCGCTCTAACTTGTAACCTGTTGTCCAAACTGTTGCGCGGTAACTTGTAACCTGGAGTCTCAAACTGTCCCGCTCTAACTTGTACCCTGGAGTCTCAAACTGTCCCGCTCTAACTTGTACCCTGGAGTCTCAAACTGTCCCGCTCTAACGTGTAACCTGGAGTCCAAACTGTCCCGCTCTAACTTGTACCTGGAGTCTCAAACTGTCCCGCTCTAACTTGTAACCTGTTGTCCAAACTGTCCCGCTCTAACTTGTACCCTGGAGTCTCAAACTGTCCCGCTCTAACTTGTAACCTGGAGTCTCAAACTGTTCCCCTCTAACTTGTAAATTGTTCTCCAAACTCTCCCGCTCTAACTTGTAACCTGTTGTCCAAACTGTCCCGCTCTAACTTGTAACCTGGAGTCTCAAACTGTCCCGCTCTAACTTGTAACCTGTTGTCCAAACGGTCGCGCTCTAACTTGTAACCTGTTGTCCAAACTGTCCCGCTATAACTTGTAATCTGTTGTCCAAACGGTCGCGCTCTAACTTCTAACCTGTTGTCCAAACTGTCCCGCTCTAACTTGTAATCTGTTGTCCAAACGGTCGCGCTCTAACTTGTAACCTGTTGTCCAAACTGTCCCACTATAATTTGTAACCTGGAGTCTCAAACTGTTTCCCTCCATCTTGTAACCGGTTGTCCAAACTGTCCCGCTATAACTTGTAACCTGGAGTCTCAAACTGTACCCATCTAACGTGTAACCTGTTGTCCAAACTGTCCCGCGGTAACTTGTAACCAGGAGTCTCAAACTGTCCCGCTCTAACTTGTACCTGGAGTCCAAACTGTCCCGCTCTAACTGGTACCTGCTGTCTCAAACTGTCCCGCTCTAACTCGTAACCTGTTGTCCAAACTGTCCCGCTCTAACTTGTAACCTGTTGTACAAACTGTTCCGCTGTAACTTTTCACCAGGAGTCTCAAACTGTCCCGCTCTAACTAGTAACCTGAAGTCTCAAACTGTCCCGCTCTAACTTGTACCTGGAGTCCAAACTGTCCCGCTCTAACTGGTACCTGCAGTCTCAAACTGTCCCGCTCTGACTTCTAACCTGTTGTCCAAACTGTCCCGCTCTAACTTGTAACCTGGAGTCTCAAACTGTCCCGCTCTGACTTCTAACCTGTTGTCCAAACTGTCCCGCTCTAACTTGTAACCTGTTGTCCAAACTGTCCCGCTCTAACTTGTAACCTGTTGTCCAAACTGTCCTGCTCTAACTTGTAACCTGTTGTCCAAACTGTCCCGCTCTAACTTGTACCCTGGAGTCTCAAACTGTCCCGCTCTAACTTGTATCCTGGAGTCTCAAACTGTCCCGCTCTGACTTGTAACCTGTTGTCCAAACTGTCCCGCTCTAACTTCTAACCTGGAGTCTCAAACTGTCACGCTCTAACTTGTAACCTGGAGTCTCAAAATGTCCCACTCTAACTTGTAACCTGGAGTCTCAAGCTGTCCCGCTCTAACTTGTAACCTGGAGTCTCAAACTGTCCCGCTCTAACTTGTAACCTGGAGTCTCAAACTGTCCCGCTCTAACTTGTAACCTGGAGTCTCAAACTGTCGCGCTCTAACCTCTAACCTGTTGTCCAAACTGTCCCGCTCTAACTTGTATCCTGGAGTCTCAAACTGTCCCGCTCTGACTTGTAACCTGTTGTCCAAACTGTCCCGCTCTAACTTCTAACCTGGAGTCTCAAACTGTCACACTCTAACTTGTAACCTGGAGTCTCAAAATGTCCCACTCTAACTTGTAACCTGTTGTCCAAACTGTCCCGCTCTAACTTCTAACCTGGAGTCTCAAACTGTCACGCTCTAACTTGTAACCTGGAGTCTCAAAATGTCCCACTCTAACTTGTAACCTGTTGTCCAAACTGTCCCGCGGTAACTTGTAAACTGGAGTCTCAAACTGTCCCGCTCTATCTTGTAACCAGGAGTCTCAAACTGTCCCGCTCTAACTTGTCACCTGTTGTCCAAACTGTCCCGCTCTAACTTGTAACCTGGAGTCTCAAACTGTCCCGCTCTAACTTATAACCTGGAGTCTCAAACCGTCCTGCTCCAACTTGTAACCTGGCGTCTCACACTCTCACGCTATAGCTTGTACCTGGAGTCCAAATTGTCCTGCTCTAACTTGTAACCAGGCGTCTCAAACTGTCCCGCTCTAACTTGTAACCTGGAGTCTCAAACTGTCTTGCTCTAATTTGTAACCTGTTGTCCAAACTGTCCCGCTCCAACTTGTAACCTGTTGTCCAAACTGTTCCGCTCCAACTTGTAACCTGCAGTCTCAAACTGTCCCGCTCTAACTTGTAACCTGGAGTCTCAAACTGTCCCGCTCTAACTTGTACCCTGGAGTCTCAAAATGTCCCGCTCCAACTTGTAACCTGTTGTCCAAACTGTCCCGCGGTAACTTGTAACCTGGAGTCTCAAACTGTCCCGCTCTAACTTGTACCCTGGAGTCTCAAACTGTTCCCCTCTAACTTGTAACCTGGAGTCTCAAACTGTCCCGCTCTAACTTGTACCCTGGAGTCTCAAACTGTCCCGCTCTAACTTGTAACCTGGAGTCTCAAACTGTTCCCCTCTAACTTGTAAATTGTTCTCCAAACTCTCCCGCTCTAACTTGTGACCTGTTGTCCAAACTGTCCCGCTCTAACTTGTAACCTGGAGTCTCAAACTGTCCCGCTCTCACTTGTACCTGGAGTCTCAAACTGTCCCGCTCTAACTTGTAACCTGTTGTCCAAACTGTCCCGCTCTAACTTGTAACCTGGAGTCTCAAACTGTCCCGCTCTAACTTGTAACCAGGAGTCTCAAACTGTCCCGCTCTAACTTGTAACCAGGAGTCTCAAACTGTCCCGCTCTAACTTGTAACCTGGAGTCTCAAAATTTCCCGCTGCAACTTGTAACCTGTTGTCCAAACTGTCCCGCGGTAACTTGTAACCTGGAGTCTCAAACTGTCCCGCTCTCACTTGTACCTGGAGTCTCAAACTGTCCCGCTCTAACTTGTATCCTGTTGTCCAAACTGTCCCGCTCTAACTTCTAACCTGGAGTCTCAAACTGTCCCGCTCTGACTTGTAACCTGGAGTCTCAAACTGTCCCGCTCTGACTTGTAACCTGGAGTCTCAAAATGTCCCGCTGCAACTTGTAACCTGTTGTCCAAACTGTCCCACGGTAACTTGTAAACTGGAGTCTCAAACTGTCCCGCTCTAACTTGTAACCAGGAGTCTCAAACTGTCCCGCTCTAACTTGTAACCTGTTGTCCAAACTGTCCCGCTCTAACTTGTGACCAGGAGTCTCAAACTGTCCCGCTCTAACGTGTAACCTGTTCTCCAAACTGTCCCGCTCTAACTTGTAACCTGGAGTCTCAAGCTGTCCCGCTATAACTTGTAACCTGGAGTCTCAAAATGTCCCGCTCCAACTTGTAACCTGGAGTCTCAAACTGTCCCGCTCTAACTTGTACCCTGGAGTCTCAAACTGTCCCGCTCTAACGTGTAACCTGTTCTCCAAACTGTCCCGCGGTAACTTGTAACCTGGAGTCTCAAACTGTCCCGCTCTAACTTGTACCCTGGAGTCTCAAACTGTTCCCCTCTAACTTGTAACCTGGAGTCTCAAACTGTCCCGCTCTAACTTGTACCCTGGAGTCTCAAACTGTCCCGCTCTAACTTGTAACCTGTAGTCTCAAACTGTTCCCCTCTAACTTGTAACCTGGAGTCCAAACTGTCCCGCTCTCACTTGTACCTGGAGTCTCAAACTGTCCCACTCTAACTTGTAACCTGGAGTCTCAAACTGTTCCCCTCTAACTTGTGACCTGTTGTCCAAACTGTCCCGCTGTAACTTGTAACCTGGAGTCTCAAACTGTCCCGCTCTAACTTGTAACCAGGAGTCTCAAACTGTTCCCCTCCATCTTGTAACCTGTTGTCCAAACTGTCCCGCTATAACTTGTAACCTGGAGTCTCAAACTGTACCCATCTAACGTGTAACCTGGAGTCCAAACTGTCCCGCTCTCACTTGTACCTGGAGTCTCAAACTGTCCCGCTCTAACTTGTAACCTGTTGTCCAAACTGTCCCGCTCTAACTTCTAACCTGGAGTCTCCAACTGTCCCGCCCTAACTTATACCTGGAGTCCAAACTGTCCCGCTCTCACTTGTACCTGGAGTCTCAAACTGTCCCGCTCTAACTTGTAACCAGGAGTCTCAAACTGTCCCGCTCTAACTAGTAACCTGGAGTCTCAAACTGTCCCGCTCTAACGAGTAACCTGGAGTCTCAAACTGTCCCGCCCTAACTTATACCTGGAGTCCAAACTGTCCCGCTCTAACTTGTAACCTGGAGTCTCAAACTGTCCCGCTCTAACTTATACCTGGAGTCCAAACTGTCCCGCTCTAACTTGTACCTGGAGTCCAAACTGTCCCGCTCTGACTTGTAACCTGAGTCTCCAACTGTCCCACTCTAACTTGTACCCTGGAGTCTCAAACTGTCCCACTCTAACTTGTAACCTGGAGTCTCAAACTGTTCCCATCTAACGTTTAACCTGTTGTCCAAACTGTCCCGCTCTAACTTGTGACCAGGAGTCTCAAACTGTTCCCCTCTAACTTGTAACCTGTTGTCCAAACTGTTCCCCTCTAACTTGTAACCTGGAGTCCAAACTGTTCCCCTCTAACTTGTAACCTGGAGTCTCAAACTGTCCCGCTCTAACTTGTACCCTCGAGTTTCAAACTGTCCCGCTCTAACTTGTACCCTCGAGTTTCAAACTGTCCCGCGGTAACTTGTAACCTGGAGTCTCAAACTGTCCCCCTTTAACTTGTAACCTGTTGTCCAAACTGTCCCGCTCTAACTTGTAACCAGGAGCCTCAAACTGTCCCGCTCTAACTTGTAACCTGGAGTCTCAGACTGTCCCGCTCTAACTTGTAACCAGGAGCCTCAAACTGTCCCGCTCTAACTTGTAACCTGGAGTCTCAAACTGTCCCGCTCTAACTTGTAACCTGGAGTCTCAAACTGTTCCCCTCTAACTTGTAACCTGTTCTCCAAACTGTCCCGCTCTAACTTGTAACCAGGAGTCTCAAACTGTCCTGCTCTATCTTGTATCCTGGAGTTTCAAACTGTCCCGCTCTAACTTGTAACCTGTTGTCCCAACTGTGCCGCTCTAACTTGTAACCTGAGTCTCAAACTGTCCCGCTCTAACTTGTAACCTGTTGTCCCAACTGTCCCGCTCTAACTTGTAACCTGTTGTCCAAACTGTCCCGCAGTAACTTGAAACCTGGAGTCTCAAACTGTCCCGCTCAAACTTGGAACCCGGAGTCTCAGGCTGTCCCGCTCTAACTTGTAACCTGGAGCCTCAAACTGTCCCGCTCTAACTTGTAACCAGGAGTCTCAAACTGTCCCGCTATAACTTGCAAGCTGGATTCTCAAAATGTCTCGCTCCAACTTGTAACCTGTTGTCCCAACTGTCCTTCTCTGACGAGTAACCAGCAGTCTCAAACTGTCCCGCTCTAACTCGTAACCAGGAGTCTCAAACTGTCCAGCTCTAACTTGTAACCTGGAGTCTCAAACTGTCCCGCTCTAACTTGTACCTGGAGTCCAAACTTCCCGCTCTAACTTGTACCTGGAGTCTCAAACTGTCCTGCTCTAACTTGTACCTGGAGTCCAAACTGTCCCGCTATAACTTGCAAGCTGGATTCTCAAAATGTCTCGCTCCAACTTGTAACCTGTTGTCCCAACTGTCCTGCTCTGACGAGTAACCAGCAGTCTCAAACTGTCCCGCTCTAACTTGTACCTGGAGTCCAAATTGTCGCGCTCTAACTTGTAACCTGGAGTCCAAACTGTCCCGCTCTAACTTGTAACCTGTTGTCCAAATTGTCCTGTTCTCACTTGTAACCAGGAGTCTCGAACTGTCCCGCTCTAACTTGTTACCAGGAATCTCAAACTGTCCCGCTATAACTTGTAACCTGGAGTCTCAAAATGTCCCGCTCCAACTTGTAACCTGTTGTCCAAACTGTCCCGCGGTACCTTGTAACCTGGAATCTCAAACTGTCCCGCTATAACTTGTACCTGGAGTCCAAACTGTCCCGCTCTAACTTGTAACCAGGAGTCTCAAACTGTCCCGCCCTAACTAGTAACCTGGAGTCCAAACTGTCCCGCTCTAACTTCTACCTGGAGTCCAAACTGTCCCGCTCTAACTCGTAACCAGGAGTCTCAAACTGTCGCGCTCTAACCTCTAAACTGTTGTCCAAACTGTCCCGCTCTAACTTGGAACCTGCAGTCTCAAACACTCCCGCGGTAACTTGTAACATGGAGTCTCAAACTGTCCCGCTCTAACTTGCACCTGGAGTCTCAAACACTGCCGCTCTATCTTGTAACCTGGAGTTTCAAACTGTCGCGCTCTAACTTCTAACCTGTTGTCCAAACTGTCCCGCTCTAACTTGTAACCTGCGGTCTCAAACTGTTCCCCTCTAACTTGTAACCTGGAGTCTCCAACTGTCCTGCTCTAACTTGTACCCTGGAGTCTCAAACTGTTCCCCTCTAACTTGTAACCTGTTGTCCAAACTGTCCCGCTCTAACTTGTAACCAGGACTTTCAAACTGTCCCGCTCTAACTTGCAACCTGTTGTCCAAACTGTCCCGCTCTAACTTGTAACCTGGTGTCTCAAACTGTCCTGCTCTAACTTGTATCTGGAGTCCAAACTGTCCCTCTCTAACTTGTAACCTGGAGTCTCAAACTGTCCCGCTGTAACTTGTAACCAGGAGTCTCAAACTGTCCCGCTCTAACTTGTAACCAGGAGTCTCAAACTGTCCCGCTCTAACTTGTAACCTGTTCTCCCAACTGTCCTGCTCTGACGAGTAACCAGCAGTCTCAAACTGTCCCGCTCTAACTTGTACCCTGTTGTCCAAACTGTCCCGCTCTAACTTGCACCCTGGAGTCTCAAACTGTCCCGCTCTAACTTGTAACCTGCAGTCTCAAACTGTCCCGCTCTAACTTGTAACCTGGAGTCCAAACTGTCCCGCTCTAACTTGTAACCTGCAGTCTCAAACTCTCCCGCGGTAACTTGTAACCTGGAGTCTCAAACTGTCCCACTCTAACGTGTAACCTGGAGTCTCAAACTGTCCCGCTCTATCTTGTAACCTGGAGTCGCAAACTGTTCCCCTCTAACTTGTAACCTGTTGTCCAAACTGTCCCGCTCTAACTTGTAACCTGTTGTCCAAACTGTCCCGCTGTAAATTGTAACCTGGAGTCCAAACTGTCCCGCTCTAACTTGTATCCTGGAGTCTCAAACTGTCCCGCTCTAGCTTGTCTTCTGGAGTCTCAAACTGTCCCGCTCTATCTTGTATCCTGGAGTTTCAAACTGTCCCGCTCTAACTTGTAACCTGCGGTCTCAAACTGTCCCACTCTAACTTGTAACCTGGACTTTCAAACTGTCCCGCTCTAACTTGTAACCTGTTGTCCAAACTGTCCCGCTCTAACTTGGAACCTGTTGTCCAAACTGTCCCGCTCTAACTTATAACTAGGAGTCTCAAACTGTCCCACTCTAACTTGTAACCTGCAGTCTCAAACTGTCCCGCTCTAACTTGTAACCTGGGTCTCAAACTGTCCCGCTCTAACTTGGAACCAGGAGTCTTGAACTGTCCCACTCCAGCTTGTAACCAGGAGTCTCAGGCTGTCCCGCTCTAACTTGTACCTGGAGTCCAAACTGTCCCGCTCCAACTTGTACCTGGTGTCTCACACTGTCCCGCTCTAACTTGTAACCAGGAGTCTCAGACTGCCCCGCTCTAACTTGTAACCTGCAGTCTCAAACTGTCCCGTTATAATTTGCAACCTGGAGTCTCAAACTGTCCCGCTCTAACTTGTAACCTGTTGTCTAATCTGTCCCGCTCTAACTTGTAACCTGTTGTCCCAACTGTCCCGCCCTAACTTGTAACCTGAGTCTGAAACTGTCCCGCTCTAACTTGTAACCTGAGTCTGAAACTGTCCCGCCCTAACTTGTAACCTGAGTCTGAAACTGTCCCGCTCTAACTTGTAACCTGTTGTCCCAACTGTCCCGCCCTAACTTGTAACCTGAGTCTGAAACTGTCCCGCTCTAACTTGTAACCTGTTGTCCCAACTGTCCCGCCCTAACTTGTAACCTGGTGTCTCAAACTGTCCCGCTCTAACTTGTAACCAGGAGTCCAAACTGTCCCGCTCTAATTTGTAACCTGGAGTCTCAAACTATCCCGCTCTAACTTGTAACCTGAGTCTCATGCTGTCCCGCTCTAACTTGTAACCAGGAGTCTCAAACTGTCCCACTATAACTTGCAAGCTGGATTCTCAAAATGTCCCACTCCAACTTGTAACCTGTTGTCCAAACTCTCCCGCGGTAACTTGTAACCTGGAGTCTCAAACTGTCCCGCTCTAACTTGTAACCTGGGTCTCAAACTGTCCCGCTCTCGCATGTAACCAGGTGTCTCAAACTGTCCTGCTCTGATGAGTCACCTGGAATCTCAAACTGTCCCGCTCTAACTTGTAACCAGGAGTCTCAAACTGTCCCGCTCTAACTTGTAACCTGGAGTCCAAATTGTCCTGCACTGACTGCTCACCTGGAGTCTCAAACTGTTCCCCTCTAACTTGTAACCTGTTGTCCAAACTGTCCCGCTCTAACTTGTACCCTAGAGTTTCAAACTGTCCCGCTCTAACGTGTAACCTGGAGTCTCAAACTGTCCTGCTCTAACTTGTACCTGGAGTCTCAAACTGTCCTGCTCTGACGAGTAACCAGCCGTCTCAAACTGTCCCGCTCTAACTTGTACCCTGGCGCCTCAAACTGTCCCCCTCTAACTTGTAACCTGTTGTCCAAAATCTCCCTCTATAATTTGTACCTGGAGTCCAAACTGTCCCGCTCTAACTTGTAAGCTGGAGTCTCAAACTGTCCCGCTCCAACTTGTAACCTGTTGTCCAAACTGTCCCGCTCTAACTTGTAACCAGGGGTCTCAAACTGTCCCGCTCTAACTTGTAACCTGTTGTCCAAACTGTCCCGCAGTATCTTGTAACCTGGAGTCTCAAACTGTCCCGCTGTAACTTGTACCCTGTTGTCCAAACTGTCCCGCTCTAACTTGTACCTGGAGTCCAAACTGCCCCGCTCTAAATTGTAACCTGGTGTCTCAACCTGTCCCGCTCTAACTTGTAACCTGGAGTCTCAACCTGTCCCGCTCTAACTTGTAACCAGGAGTCCAAACTGTCCCGCTCTAACTTGTAACCAGGAGTCTCAAACTGTCCCGCTCTAACTTGTAACCAGGAGTCCAAACTGTCCCGCTCTAACTTGTAACCTGGAGTCTTACACTGTCCCGCTCTAACTTGTAACCAGGAGTCCAAACTGTCCCGCTCTAACTTGTAACCAGGAGTCTCAAACTGTCCCGCTCTAACTTGTAACCAGGAGTCCAAACTGTCCCGCTCTAACTTGTAACCTGGAGTCCAAACTGTCCCGCTCTAACTTGTAACCTGGAGTCGAAACTGTCCCGCTCTAACTTGTAACCTGCAGTCTCAAACTGTCCCGCTCTAACTTGTAACCTGTTGTCCAAACTGTCCCGCTCTAAATTGTAACCAGGAGTCTCAAACTATCCCGCTCTCACTTGTAACGTGGAGGTCAAACTGTCCCGCTCTAACTTGTAACCTGGAGTCGAAACTGTCCCGCTCTAACTTGTAACCTGCAGTCTCAAACTGTCCCGCTCTAACTTGTAACCGGTTATCCAAACTACCCCGCTCTAACTCGTAACCAGGTGTCTCAAACTGTCCTGCTCTGACGAGTCACCAGGAGTCTCAGACTGTCCCGCTCTAACTTGTAACCTGTTGTCCAAACTGTCCCGCTCTAACTTGTAATCAGCAGTCTCAAACTGTTCCCCTCTAACTTGTAACCTGTTGTCCAAACTGTCCCGCTCTAACTTGTAGCCTGGAGTCTCAAACTGTCCCGCTCTAACTTGTAATCAGCAGTCTCAAACTGTTCCCCTCTAACTTGTAACCTGTTGTCCAAACTGTCCCGCTCTAACTTGTAGCCTGGAGTCTCAAACTGTCCCGCTGTAACATGTAACCTGAGTCTCAAACTGTTCCCCTCTAACTTGTAACCTGTTGTCCAAACTGTCCCGCTCTAACTTGTACCCTGGAGTCACAAACTGTCCCGCTCTAACTTGTAACCTGGAGTCCAAACTGTCCCGCTCTAAATTGTAACCAGGAGTATCAAACTATCCCGCTCCAACTTGTAACCTGTTGTCCAAACTGTCCCGCTGTAACTTGTAACCAGGAGTCTCAAACTCTCCGCTCTAACTTGTAACCTGGAGTCTCAAACTGCCCTGCTGCAATTATTCCAAAATATTTCTTTAAATCTTCAACTAAAGAGGTGATTTGCAAGTCTACACATTCTTGTAATCTACCTTGGGAAGCATGAATAACATTGTATTGTGGTGGTGGAAATGCACCCAATACAAATTACTTTTGATACTGAGCATAACCCTGTCAAGTGACCTGTTGGAAACTGGGAGTGCTTGTGCTATGTAAGCACTGTTGAGAGGGGAGGAATTTTTGAAGCTTATTTTGTTTTCAGGAGTTGGGGAAAGGAAATTTAAAGATGAAGTCAATGGAGGGGGGAATCTATGATAGAATAATCGTATGTGGCATCTGCATAGAGCAAGCTTAATGGCCCAAATGGCCGCTTTTTTTATTCGTTCCTGGGACGTGGGCGTCGCTGGCAAGGTCAATATTTTTTGCCAATCCCTAGTTGCCCTCGAGAAGGTGGTGGTGAGCCACCTTCTTGAACAGCTGCAGTCCGTGTGGTGAAGGTACTCCCACAGCGCTGTTAGGGAGGGAGTTGCAGGATTTTGACCCAGTGACGATGAAGAATCAGCGATACACTTCCAAGTCAGGATGGTGTGTGACTTGGAGGGGAACTTGGAGGTGGTGGTGTTCCCATGCGCCTGCTGCCCTTGTCCCTCTAGGTGGTAGCGGTTGTGGGTTTGGGAAGTGCTGCCGAAGAAGCCTTGGCGAGTTGCTGCAGTGCATCTTGTGGATGGTACACACTGCAGCCACGGTGCGCTGGTGATGGAGGGAGTGAATGTTTAAGGTGGTGGATGAGGTGCCAATCAAGCGGGCGGCTTTTTCCTGGATGCTGTCGAGCTTCTTGAGTGTTGTTGGAGCTGCACTCATCCAGGCAAGTGGAGAGTATTCCATCACACTCCTTACTTGTGCCTTGTAGATGGTAGAAATGCTTTGGGGAGTCAGGAGGTGAGACACTCGCCGCAGAATACCTAGTCTCTGAACTGCTCTTGTTGCCACAGTATTTATGTGGCTGGTCCAGTTAAGTTACTGGTCAATGGTGACTCCCAGGATGTTGATGGTGGGGGATTCGGCGATGGTAATGCCGTTGAATGTCATGGGGTGGTGCTTAGATTCTCGCTTGTTGGAGATAGTCATTGCCTGACACTTCTGTGGCGCGAATGTCGGCTTACCTGTCACTTATCAGCCCAAGCCTAAATGTTGTCCAGGTCTTGCTGCTTGCGGGCATGGGCTGCATCATTATCTGAGGAGTTGCGAATGGCACTGAACACTGTGCAGTCATCAGCGAACATTCCCACTTCTGATGACGTGATGGAGGAAAGATCATTGATGAAGCAGCTGAAGATGGTTGGGCCTAGGACACTGCCCTGAGGAACACCAGCAGCGATTGTTAAATCCGTGAATCTTTAGCTAGTGGTCCTTCAAATAATCGGCAGAGACTGCAGAGGAACAATCAACAGGTGTTTACTGGATGAGGGTTGCTCTAAAACTAAGCAGTACAGATCCCTACTCAGGGTTATATACAGGTGTGGTCACTGCCGTTACTACAGTATACAGGAGCTGTAAAAAGTAGTTCTCCCCTTAAAGGTACATACACTACAATTCCTCCCCTTTTAGATTAACAGTACCATAACATTCATTTAACAATTAACACTTTTAACATGCAACATTAACTGAAAATAGTCCATTTATAAATTCAGTCTTTGGGGCGGCTTCCTGATCCTTTCTGGATAGCGCCTTTCCTGAGTGTCTTGCTCTTGGTGCGGAGGCGATTCTGGCCCCTTGTCGTCGGTTGGTTCATCAGCTTCCGATACTACTGTTTCTGGGGTAGATGCTACCTGTATGTCGGGTTCATTACCAGGTACGCGAGACATGGGGTTGACTCGTTCCTGTGACGCTAGGATCTGGTCAACATGGCGTCTCACAATGTTCTCCTCAACATCCACTGTGTACATTAGTGGCCCCTGCCGTGTACATATCGTTCCTGGTTGCCATTTCTCTGTTTGGTAGTCGCGGGCCAAGACTGGTTGCCCTACATTGAAGCTCCTTGTCGGCTTCTCGTTGATGTGCTGGAATTGCTTATTCTCAACATTTCTTCCTACATTTGGTCTGAGCAAATCCAGACGAGATCTCAACCTTCGGTCAATATGACCCTTTTTGTCAATATGGAAGAGCCTAAGCTGTGATGATCAGGCATTCTACAGTTATGAGAACCATCGATGTTAGCAGTGAGACTGCTCAACGATTTAAAACAAAAAAAAAGGAATTGTCCCACTTAGTTTTGTCCTATGGACCTGTATCCTTTGGGGCAATGGATTCACATTTGAAAATAAACTATTGGTTTGGTGCCCGCTCGTGTGTATTGAAGTAATAGCCCAGAAATTCCGATCGCAGGCCTCCCGCGGGCGGAGGACTGCAATGGAAAAATCTGCGCCAAGACTGGAGGGCTCCCGGGAGGCGCAGAGTTCCGCTGCTGGGCGCCTCCAAACTGCCAGTGCGCATGGCCCACGTATCCCAGAGGCGCAGGCGGTTCGCAGGGTCCCTGGGATCACGTGGGCCACGGGGAGCCAATCAGAGAAGGGAATCTCCCTTCATACATTTGACAGGAAGACCTGTCAAATATATGAATAGAGATCACCCCCAAAACATAGTAAAACTTTAAATAATTTTTTTTTTTTTTAAACACATTTTTAAAATGACTTTAAATTACAATAAATTAAGTATTTTAAATAAATTTTATTTTTTGAAAAAAAATAATTGAAGTTTTTAACGGGACTAAAAATAAACTTACCTTTAAAGTATTTTTAAATGATAAATCAGTGGAATTTTTTTTTTTTTTACTTTTTTCAACTCATCTTGGTAAAAGCAGGCTTTTACCAGGCGCAAGAATTGTAAGTGTTTTCTGTGGGCAGAGGGTCTCCAAAAAACGGAACTCTCCAACCGCAGAGGCCCTTCTCCCGGGCAGCCAGAGGATCTGTCGAGAGCTTTCTTGACAGATCGGAAATGCCGGTTTCCAGCGCATGCGCAGTGCATGCCTGAAACCGGTTTTTCCGATGTCCCAACAGGTGAGTACACAGCGCGTACACACCCACAGGGATCGGAATTTCTGCACCAATATATTTACTAGATCCGGAGTCTCTGACGTATTCAATTAGATTTGGCAGTGGAACCATATAATGTAGTGAAATATAACAGATCAGTGTTCAATAGTAATTGGTTTTAATGGTGTTGTATCCCATCTCCAAAGAGCTGACTAATAAACCTCATGGAGACAAATTAATTTTATTCACCCCAGTCTTGTGATATTAATCTGTGTCCGATATATTTCTGGTTGCTGTGCAAGAATCTTAACGCAAACTCCCGTTTTAACTCTGATTTTTAGTGTACATGTCGTCTTCGGCCAAGTAATAACTGGCTTTGACTCGATAAAAGAAATAGAAAACCTGAAGACAGATGCTGCCAGCCGACCATATGCAGATGTTCGAATCATTGACTGTGGAGAGTTTGTCCCAAAGTCTGCAAGTCATGGTGAGTTTTCTTGTTGACCGCCTAGATGTTTTATTTTGGAAAGGAAAACTACATGATTGGTAATATTTGCAATCTTAGCTTGCCGTGCACCATTGCCCAACCAAGATAGCTGACGGTCTTTTCCAGTCCATCTTTTTGTATGTTCATAAACAACAAAAGGTGTTTGGACCAGGATGCTTCTTGACAAACTCCTGCAGTGATGTCCTGGGGCTGTAATGATTGGCTTTTGACAACTGCGCAATCTTCCTATGTGTCAGGCTTGACTCCAGCCACCAGAGGGTCCCCCATTGACCTTAGTTTTACTTAGGCTCCTTGATTCCGCACTTAGTAACTACCCATGACACCATTCGACTGTCACCTTTCCTCTGGCAATCATCTGTTGTGATGCGGTGTGGAGCCAAATTGTTCTGACAGGACACGAACCGTGCATGGCTGCCAATGGTGGGGGTGAAGGGAGGGAAGTGCATGGCAGGCTGGAGTCAGAGGAACAGTTACAGTTTTTGGCGGAGGGTTATCGGGCTGGAGGAGAGTACAGGTTTAGAGGGGGAAAAGGCCATCAGATGTTTCTCACAAGGATGAGCATTTTAAATCTGAGCCCTTGAGTGACCAGGAACTAATGTAGGTCAGCGAGGACAGGTGAACGAGACTTGGTAAGGGAAAAGGATACAGGCAGCAGGGTTTTGGGTAAGCTGAAGATTACGGAGGGTGGAGAATGGAAGGTTGACCAGGAGCTTTAGAGTAGTGAAGTCTGGAGGTGACAAAAGCGTGGCTGAGGGTTTCAGTAGTAGACAACCTAAGGTAGAAACAGAAGTGGGCGATGTTACGAAGGTGGAAGTAAGCGGTCTGTGATAGAGAGGATATGGGGTTGGAAAATTAGTCTGGGGTCAAATAGCATGCCACGGTCGTGAACAGCCTGAGACAATACCAGAACAATTCGGTGTTTGTAGTTGTTACAAAGTCAGATTCGGTGATGGATCCATAATAGTTTAAAAAGGCAGTGTATAAATTTTTTAAAGGGTTGGTAAAATGGAACTAAGTGGATAGTTCTTTTATAGAGCCAGCATAGGTGTGATGGGCTGAATGGCCTTCTGTGCTGTAAAAGTTGACAATCTTCCCTGATTTCGGGCTGAGGGAAGTTTTAAAGGCCTTTG
>NC_140991.1:23131035-23241035 GCF_052327205.1 Somniosus microcephalus
TTTCACTTGTTTGTATATGAATGTTTTCAATTTAACTTTGTGCTACGACTCACTATCCAGTTACATATCTCGTCCCTTCCCAGTCATGTGTTTTATACCTGCTGGTTTTTTATTCAGTTCTGGTTCTATTTTCCTTTGCTTCTCTAACTTGCTTCGCTGTTTGTTACCTCACTTCCCAAGTTCCTGCTATCTCAGACTGTGAAAAGTTACACAGTGGGAGCTTATTCCACTTGTCCGTCTTTTTTTTCCCCCCACTTTCTCACTCCACGTCAGTGAAGCTTGCGTGCGGGTGTTCTTAGTAAAATAAATACTCCCAATCAAAATGCTGTTGGCTTTTTTTTGAAGAAATGCAAACAGGAAAATATATTGTTGGCATCTGGGGTGCAGTTTGAGCAAATGTGAACAGCAAATTGTCAGTAACACAGTTAAACTTTGGAAAGGGGAAACCATGCGTGCGTTGGTTCGAAGCTCTGAGCAGCAATTATGACAAGAGCATCAGTTGCTGCTCATCAGCATGTGGCTCATCTGCTTGCATTCCCTCCCTCTCCCAAATAAAGGAGAACATAAACAGAGAAGAGAAGAACAAGACTTGAATGAAAATAGAAAAGGAGATTGAGTGAGAAAGTCACTGATTCGTTCCACTGTAAGATCCAAGTATCACCTCCTTAATAACTTGAGTGGTTTGTATGGAGTGACTACGGGCTGGATTTTGCCAATGGGGAGCTTTTGGAGACGGGACCCCCCACTTGTTGGGTTTCAGTCCCACCTCCATCAACTTCTGGCCAATCCATGCTATTTTCCCTTGATCGACCTTGTTAAGCCCGCCCAGCGGGCTTAGCAGGCCAATTAAGGGAAAGCCAGTTACAGAGAATGTCAATTTTGACAGCTCTGTGAAGCTGTCGAACACAGACATTCTCTGTAGTTTGATGAGTTCTTGAATTCAAGACCACATCAAACCGCTTTCTTTTGCAGAAATTAGATGGTGGTTGCATTGGAGAATGCAACGGCCATCGGTCATCTCTGCCGCGGAGGTGCGAGACTCTCCGCATACCCAACTCTTGAAGCCTGCAGGAAGAAACAACGGTAAGTAAACTTTTTCTAACACTTTCCACTCGCCTCACATACTTACCTCTCCACACTTGCACTCATCACTTACCTTCACAGCGCACTTTTTTACCCCTCCGAACCCCACAGACCCACTGCTCGCCTCGGTGACCCTGGCGGGGTTCGGAGCCTTCGGGAAGCCCACACTTGTGTGGGCAAAATGGGGATAATCTTCTTATCTGCCTGTTAACAGGCAGTTAAGTGGCACTAACCCCCTCCCGCCTCCAAGGAGATAGGACCCAGCGCGGGTCGGCTACCCGCCTCCTGGCAAGATGGCACGGAGGGGGGTTGGGCACCCGCCCCCAAATTCTGTCATTTTCCTGGTTGTCCCGCCTCCCCAAGGCTGGCAAGATCGTGCCCTACGTGTTGTAAGTGACTTCAAGCAAGACTCCAAAACCTGAGAAAATAATGTAGACCAACACAGAAGTGCAGTACTAACTGACTGCTGCATTATCAGAGGTGCCATCTTTCGGATGAGATGTAAAACCTGTCTGTCGTTTCCAGTGATTCGGATGCATGTTAAAAACCCCACAACACAATTAAACGAAGAGAAGCGTTCTCGCGGTGTCCAAGTCGACATTCCTGCCCTTAATCAGCACCAACTAACTGCCTATCGAACTCATTGCTATTTGTGGGATCTTGCTTTGTGCCAATGGCTGCTCTGTTAAAGCAGTGACTCCACTTTCAGTGTGATTTATTTTATGTGAAGTGTTGTGAGATGCTCAGAGATGTGATCAGGTGCTGTATAAATGCAAGCTCTTTTTCTTTGTTAGTCTAATCTAGGAAGCCTGCATTAATGCTGTGGGATTCTGAGTAGCTTTATGGAAGGATAATTCTGCTCAGAATGTAACTGAAGTATTTGGGTGTGTTGCGCCCAGGAGATCTCGGCTGAGATGTTGACAGAGGGGGGCAGGCTGAGACAATGAGGGAGATGTTCTGGAAAAACAGAGATGTTATGGTGAACATGTGTAGAACCTTGGTTAGATCACGCTTGGACCTGTTGGGCCGAATGGCCTGTTTCTGCATTGTAAATACCATATTATACTATGCCAGGTCGAGACCAGACAATTCCCTCTAATGGAATAGAGGTGGCCAGTCAGCAGCTGAGGTGTGTCTGGCATTATAATACTATACCAATAAATACATAGAGTCATAGAGTTTTACAGCACAGAAAGAGGCCCTTCAGCCCATCGTGTCTGCGCCGCCCATCCATCCCTGTCCAGTCTAATCCCATTTTCCAGCATTTGGTCCATAGCCTTGTATGCAATGGCATTTCAAGTGCTCATCCAAATGCTTCTTGAATGTTGTGAGGGTTCCTGCCTCTACCACCCTTTCAGGCAGTGAGTTCCAGCTTCCAACCACCCTCTGGGTGAAAAAGTTCCTCCTCAAATCCCCCCTAAATCTCCTGCCCCTTACCCTGAATCTGTGCCCCCTTGTTATTGACCCCCCTACTAAGGGGAAAAGTTCCTCTTTATCTACCCTATCTATGCCCCTCATCATTTTGTACACCTCAATCAGGTCCCCCCTCAGCCTCCTTTGCTCCAAGGAAAACAACCCCAGCCTGTAGAGTCTCTCTTCATAGCTAAGGCGCTCCATCCCAGGTAACATCCTGGTGAATCTTCTCTGCACCCTCTCCAGAGCAATCACATCCTTCCTATAGTGAGGCGACCAGAACTGCACACAGTACTCCAGCTGTGGCCTCACCAGCGTTTTGTACAGCTCCATCATAACCTCCCTACTCTTATATTCTATGCCTCTGCTAATGAAGGCAAGTATCCCATATGCCTTTTTAACCACCTTATCTACCTGCTCTGCTGCCTTCAGGGATCTATGTACATGTACACCAAGGTCCCTCTGACCCTCTGTACTTCCTAGGGCCCTACCACCCATTGTGTATTCCCTTGCCTTATTTGACCGTCCAAAATGCATCACCTCGCATTTTTCCGGGTTAAATTCCATTTGCCACTTTTCCGCCCATCTGACCAACCCGTTAATATCGTCCTGTAGCCTGAGACTTTCCTCCTCGCAATTTACCACCCCACCAATTTTCGTGTCATCCGCGAACTTACTGATCATACCCTTTACATTCTCATCCAAATCGTTAATGTAGATCACAAACAGCAAGGGACCCAGCACCGATCCCTGAGGTACCCCACTGGACACAGGCTTCCAGTCACAAAAGCAACCTTCGACCATCACCCTCTGCCTCCTGCCACTCAGCCAGTTTAGGATCCAACGCGCCAAGGCCCCCTGGATCCCATGGGCTCTTACCTTCTTGACCAGTCTCCTATGCGGGACTTTGTCAAAAGCTTTACTGAAGTCCATGTAAACCACATCCACAGCATTTCCCTCATCTACACAGCTAGTCACCCCCTCGAAAAATTCAATCAGATTGGTCAGACATGATTTACCCTTGACAAAGCCATGCTGACTATCCCCGATTAATCCTTGCCTCTCCAAGTGGAGACTAATTCTGTCCCTCAGAATTTTTTCCAATAATTTCCCTACCACAGATGTTAGGCTCACTGGCCTGTAATTCCCTGGTTTATCCCTGCTACCCTTCTTTACTTAGCACCTTATCATGGCAAACTGTGTCACAGCTCTCCACACCATGAGTTACTTTTGAAGCACAGTGACCATTGTTATTCTGGAGGGAGGAGAGAAGAGAGTTTGATCATAAAAAGAGACAACAGTAATTTGTTGCCTTTTGTTTTTTCCATTCAAGTGCTACATATGAACTATTCTTAATCGAGAAGACCCATCTTATCCCATTAGGAGTTGCCTGTGGATTTTCTTTTAACAGCCGGTTTGCTTAAAGAAACATGCATTTGTCGATACAGTCATAGATTAAGTGCTATGGGGAATCATAACTTCAAAGAGCGCACCACTTTGGTAGCTGTTTATTTTATTTACTGCTTTTTAAATGGCTTCTAGGATGTATTTAAAGGTGCTTGTACGCACACATTTACTGCTAACTCTTCGGTGTTCAGTGAGCTTCAGTCTGCTTTTCTTCCTCCAGCAGCCACAATGGTGTGGGCGAGGAGGATGATAAAGACAGAGAATCAAACCCAAAGCGACAGAAACTATCAGTAAGGCCCGAAGAGATTCCTCCGGTACCAGAGAACAGATTTTTGCTCAGGCGAGATTTGCCAAAACCAGATACTGAACCGTGAGTAACTGCTTTAAATGTTGCCGTTACTTTTTAAATTATTATTATTAACAAGTAAAATGTGGTATTACTCCACATCAGTATCTGCTAACCCAACATTCAAAGCAATTAGAAAATTAAGTTGTAATTAGTGAATAGTTTTTAGGCGTAGGATTTGTCTTCATTTAATTTATTAGTTGGAAACATTCTTAAGACTTTCCCATCCAGGGAAATCATTCCATTTTAACTTGTGCATACAACTAATCAGTGAGATGGAATAAACTGACATCGATCTATATTGATCTATAGCTGTATGCGTATCTATAATCTGTTTATATAAAACTTTTAGGATCGAGGGTGATTTTTAATGCATGAATTTGCGTTGCTTTCAATGCTGGACTGGCACTAAAGCGAAGAGAGCATTGGCACAATAGTTCGAATTCTGTCTATGCAGTATTTTGGATAATTCGTGTTCATATTAATGGTTGCTTTATTGGCACAGATTAGGTATGTTTATTGTACGATTCCCTCTAAAGTTTCTTGTGATCTCCAACATTCCCTCCTGCAACCATGGAATGTTGACGATCACAAGAGACTTTAGAGGGAACCGTACAATAATCATACCTAATCTGTGCCAATAAACACTCCTCGTGCCATTGTAACTTTCTTGTACTTTGGTTTATTTCTCTCAATTACTTTTGTAGCCTTTTCTTCTGCCTTCTACATCATTAGCTGAAGCTAATGACTTCTCTGTCTTGAATAGGCTGATGACGTTTTTCTTTTGAGAATTTTTCTATACATCACTGAGGGAAAAGAACACTCTACCCTAGGCTCTCCAGTGTCGCCATCAAGCACCCCCTAGTTTGGTGTAGAATGGCTAGATGCAGAGCAAAGCTCCCTTTACCCTGCCTGAACAATATGCCTCAGGCCCCTCCTCCCCTTCACCCGCATTATTGCACCAGTGTAGTATTTACCCATTTCCCACACCAGCCATCTTCTGGCCAATTTAGCGACTGTTCATCTACCTGTTCAGATGGATGTTAAAGATCCACTGGCGCTTTTCAAAAGAGGATCAATGACGCCTGGTGTCCTGGCCAATATTCCTCTTTACAGCCTCCCCCCCCCCCCCCCGCCCACCCAACCAATCTAACCAACAACAGATTGACTGTTCATTTGTGGTTTGTGAGACCTTGCTGTGTGCAAATTGACTGCCACATTCTCCTACATAACAGTAGGGACTTCACTTCAAAAAAAAAAAGTGAATTTGAATGTGGAAAGGCTAGGGATGTCCTGAAAAAATGACAGGTGCTATATAAATGCAGGATCATTCTTTATTATTGAGAAGGATGGTGCGGGCTGGGTGAAGAGTTTACTTCGGGCTTGCTAAAAATAACAGGGTATTTAGATCTTTTTTATGTGACAAAATAGTTCAGCGGTAAAAGAGAACATTTTTTCCCAGAGCTACTGGCATCCTCTCCATGCTTGAATAACAAAAGATACAATGCCTGGGAACTGTTTATTAAAGGCTCAGAAAGTACCTGTGGGTGAAACGTGACTTGTTAATCATTTATATTTGTGAAGTATGTGGAATTGCATGGTGTAGATATTTTTCATTTAATTTTTATCATTTTAGATTCAAATTTCAGCGCTCTATTTTTCCTCCCTTGCAGAAAACTTCAGGAGGCACCTTCAACTGTTACTGAGCAGAAACCAGTGGTGTCAAAATCCGGACGTAAAATTAAAGGCAGAGGCACAATGGTACACGTTCACTTTTATCTGCCTGTCACTCTTTCCTCTTCTCATGCTTTTGGCTCGCCTTAATTGCTTTTTCTGAACTTTTTCCTCATCTTTTAAACTCCAAAAATGCTGTTGCTCGACCTCCTCCCTGCATCCTCTCTGTTGGTAAACACCGTCTCCTGTTCCCACGTCAACTCATTCTTTCCCGCCATCTCCAAACTTGCTTCTGGGTCTGCTCTTCCCCCCCCCCCCCCCCCCCCCCCCACAATCTAAAAGGTTTTGTGCTTAATATCACCTTAACCCCTACTTCATCATCCATCTCATCTCTTAACTCTTTCAGTTATTGGTGGTGCCTTCCTATTTGGGCTTTGGGTTCTTCACCTAGATTTCACTTTTTTTTTTAAATGGAACTCATTTTATGCTTGTACAAATGAAGGTCCTTAAATTCATCATTGAGTGCGATATTGGAGGGAAAAGTTAAATGTTTGCCCCCTCACACAGATTGCTGACCTTTATTGTATTCCAAATGATGTTTTGCTGTCTGGAAATACTTCACCATTGAGTAGGCAGACTCAAAAGGAAACCATGTATTATTCATACTTCTTTCAGGCAATATTGACTGGAGCTGATGGCTGAGTGTGATGTGGTACTGAGCCATCAGTGACTTCTATTGGAAATTGTAAGTGTATGTCCCATTACTGGATGACTGACTATCCTCCTTGAGGAGGAGGCAAGCAGGGTCTCTTTGGCTTGAGTTGGCTTCAAACTTAACATACCTAACAATGGCAGATTGAAATAAAGTTGAACCTCTGTGGCAGAATCTATATTCCAATAACTGAGCTCGGCAGTTCCAGAGGGTACTCCCGAGCACTGTTGGTGATCGACTAGCCAGCCTGGCTGATTTTTTTAAATTTGTTCCTGGGATGTGGGTGTCACTGGCAAGACCAGCATTTATTGCCCATCCCTAACTACCCTTGAGAAGGTGGTGGTGAGCTGCCTTCTTGAACCGCTGCAGTCCTTGTGGTGAAGGTACTCCCACAGTGCTGTTAGGGAAGGAGTTCCAGGATTTTGACCCAGCGGCAATGAACGAACAGCGATATATTTCCAAGTCAGGATGGAACCCGGTGGGGTTGACCCATCACTGGGGCTGGGATTCTTCCCACTTGGCACCAGGTACCCCGACAAGCTAATGCTAGGAAGCTTAGTAGTGTCTTGTTCTGGTAAGCTACGTGGTTTTAGCCAGTTAAACTTCAGCACTACCACCACACGCATCCCTGAGGCTTGGCTCTTGCCAACCTATGTACCTAATTTCTCTGGACTTAGATAACTGTGGTGTGTCCATGTGGGCTGAAAGGGTGCACTCTATATCAGGCAAGTGGAAATGCTACTTAAGAGGAATTTTCAGTGGTTTAGTCAGGTGATTCTTAAGTTGATGGGTTCCTGCCTGTGTCAGATACCCCAGCTGACCAAAAATGTACAAAGCATGGATTGGATGTCTGATGACCCCAGAGTAGAATAGTTGGATGACACTCACTGTCTAAATTCAGATGTGAAGAATGCACCCTTGGATGCAGCACCAGAGGACTAGCCGCATAATGCACCATCTGGTGTCATACTGAGCCCTGCAGGCCAAGAAGGCCTCGGGCTCGATCTTCAGTCTATGCTGAATTTAGCTGGCCTCAGCTGGCATGGTAGCAGGGGAGCTGCAGATGGTCTTGATCTGGAGATGGGGGAGAATCAGCCAAGGTTCTGACTTATGTTGTGAATGGCCCTTCTGTGGTCATTGGTCAAGGACAAAAACAGTATTGCCTTGCCCCACATCCCACCTCTCAACAATGGAATAGCCTGCTAATACTCAACTGGGCTCACACAGCTAAGTTTGCTTACATGAGGTATGGCAGGATTGCCTGCATCTGTGCGCCAGTATGTGTTGAGTTCTTCAAAGAAAAGAAAGGAAATTAGGGAATGTGCTCTGCTAGAACTTTCTGTGTGTTCTGTATAGTGGACCCAATCTGTCGAGCGGAATGGCAGATCAAGGAACTAAAGAGGGGAGAGGGGTTCAAATTCTAAAGTGCAGAATTGTCCTTCTAGACCACAAAGGGTTGAGAAATTGCATTTCATTACTTTTTTTGTACCTTTTTTCCTCTTTCTGGGTTAGCGCTATCGCACGCCTTCAAAATCTAGATCACACTCGGAATCAGAACTGGACGAGGAAAGCAGTGAAACGCCACCTCACTGGAAGGAAGAAATGCAGCGAGTTAGAACGTACCGAGCTGCCAGCTTAGAGAAATGGACTAAAGGAGACAAGTATGAATTCTATAAGATGGGACTTAAAAGAACAAGTTTTGCATATAACCCAACACGTCGAGTGCACTAAAAACCGAAAATGCTGGAAATACTCAGCAGGTCATGCAGCATCAGTGGAGAGAGAAACATCAACATTTCTCCACAGATGCTGCCTGACCTGCTGAGTATTTCCAGCATTTTCTGTTTTTGTTTGATTTCCAGCACCCGCAGTATTTTGCTTTTGTATGTCGAGTGCACTCATGTTTCTGCGGACCCATAATTCAGAGTAGTATTCATCAGTCAAGTTACAAAGAAAGACTTGCATTTCTATAGCACCTTTCACGACCTCAGGTCGTCCCAAAGCGCTTCACAGCCAATGAAGTACTTTTGGAGTGTAGTCATTGTTGAAATGCAGGAAACGCGGCAGCCAATTTGCGCACAGCAAGCTCCCACAAACAGCAATGTGATAATGACCAGATACAGGAAACTCTCTTTTTACCGGCACCTAAATAACCGGAAATCTCTCTTAACCGGCAAAATTCAGGAGTAGGTTCCGGTAAGTTTTACTTCATATTAGTGGCCGTGTAACCGGGGTTCCTGGATCTGTAACCGGGGTTCCTGCACCTGTTGCCATGCAACAGGGACGCCTGGATCTGTGGCCGTGTAACCGGGGTTCCTGCACCTGTTGCCATGCAACAGGGACGCCGGGATCTGTGGCCGTGTACGGGGCTCTCGTACCTTAGTAAGTATACCTCTCTGTAATCCAGACTTTTTGATCAACCGGCACCACGCCAGTCCCATTGGTGCCGGATAAAAAAAACGTTTCCTGTAATCTGTTTTTTCAGTGATGTTGGTTGAGGGATAAATATTGGTCAGGACACCAGGGAGAATTCCCCTACTCTTCTTTGAAATAGTGCCATAGGATCTTTTACATCCACCTGAGGGGGCAGACGGGGCCTCGATTTAACGTCTCATTTGAAAGACGGCACCTCCGACACAACAGCACTCCCTCAGCACTACACTGGAGTGTCAGCCTAGATTTTTGTGCTCAGGTCTCTGGGGTGGGACTTGAACCCACAACCTTCTGACTCCGAGGCGAGAGTGGTACCCACTGAGCCACAGCTGATACTGAATCTGTCATCTGCCTGTTGCATACTTTGTAGTATTCTGCTTTGTTACAGTGCACATGCTTCTGATATGTAACCTTTATGCATATAATGTAACTTCATTACATTCTAAGATTTTGTTTAGCGAGCTGAACTAGGCAAAACACTAAGGAAATAGTGTAATATGGGGATAGGGTGGGAAAGTGGAGCTGCGGTAGTAGATCACCCATGATCTTACTGAATGGCGGAGCAGGCTCAAGGGGCTATTGCCTACACCTGCTCCTATTTCTTGTGTTCTTAAAATAGGATTGTGCCAACTTTTAATTTGATCACACTGAATTTGTGGAATTATAAACTGCACATGTCTGATTTGAGTTCAGAATAAGTAAATCCCATATAAGGCACTCGAAAAGGAAATGCGTTACACCTAAAATCACAAAACACAGATGAGGGGAAATTGGAAACATGCATTCTGGGTAGGCAACCATTTATTGGTGTTTGCCAGGGAATGTCACTTTGCTGAGTAAAAATGTTCTGTGCTTAGAAATAGCTAATAAGGGGGTGGAATTTTATCTTTCTTTAATTCAGTGTTGACTCTAGATTGCCTACTCTACCACCAATTGAGCTTTATTTCTACCAATCTGCAGATTGAAGTCAGAGTCACATCGGTGGAGCGACAGATCTGCTTCGCCATGGTCACGGTCCTGGTCACATGATGGATATTACTCAGACGATCGCAGCAGGCGGAAATCCAACCGCTATAAGAGACCTAAAAAGGAGAGGAGAAAAATCAAAGCTAAGAAAAAATCCAAGAAACAGAAGCATTCCAGAAGGCATAAAGTCCACAAACATAAAACAAAGGAGATCTCTGAACCTCCAGAATCTGCGCCCTCATCAAGCTTGAAGACAAAGTTTTCTCTTGAGCGTGAAAAGAAATCTCCATCGTCCGCTTCTTCAAGACACTCATCAGAAAAAGTGTGGTCTGGGTCTTCTAGTCATCAATCTTTTTCAGCCAGTACAGCCTCTCGGTCCTATTCAAGATCAAAATCTAGGTCTCGATCCAAAGAAAGGTCCAGATCCAGATCCAGGTCTAGGTCCAGATCCAGATCCAGATCCAGGTCTAGGTCTAGGTCCAGGTCCAGATCCAAGTCCAGGTCCAGGTCCAGATCCAAGTCCAGGTCCAGGTCCAGGTCCAGATCCAGGTGTAGTTCAAGCTCTATATCATTAAGAAGTAGATCCACATCTAGATCTAGTTCCAAATCCAAGCATGAAAGGAGGAGAAGTACCAGAACACACTTTGAAAATCTAAACCAAAAGAAACTCGATACTTCTAGGGTACCTGCAAAGGAAAATGAAAAAATGGTAACACACACTGCTACAGTCGAACCTGTTCCTGCAGTTCCTTTAAGTGAGAGTCCTCCACCTTCAAGGTGGAGACCAGGCCAGAAGCCTTGGAAGCCTTCTTACGTTCGGATCCAGGAAGCCCAGGCAAAACTAAGTGAAACAACACCTACATTGAGCAGTAGAGATTCAAAATGTTCTAGGGAGGATGACCAGTCTCCATCTTTACGAAAGCACCACCGAAATTCA
Source organism: Somniosus microcephalus (assembly GCF_052327205.1). Taxonomy (NCBI): domain Eukaryota; kingdom Metazoa; phylum Chordata; class Chondrichthyes; order Squaliformes; family Somniosidae; genus Somniosus; species Somniosus microcephalus. The sequence goes on from NC_140991.1 coordinate 23,142,007, forward strand.
GATACTAGAAGGCATTACAACTTTGACCATGAAAGTGATCGAAGTTCAACCTCAGGTTATCAGAAGAGTTCAAGGAGTAGAGGGTTCAGTTCCAGGTCAAGGAGTCGGTCCTATTCCAGGTCAAGGAGTCGGTCTAGTTCAAGGTCGCGGTCGCCAACTAAATCCCCCTACCATGAATCCTCCTACTCCAAATCATCCAGTCATTCATATGAATCTGAAGAAGTGTGTGTAGCTAGCAGTGAAGAGAAGTACGGAAAAATTCGAAAGAAGAATTCTGATTCAAATAAACACAATAAAGATCAGCAAGCAATCTCTGCAGCCAATCATGCAAACAAAGAACGTGACACTGGAAAGAAATACGAAAGCATGGAGCACAGTGTGTCATCTTCGCACTGTTCCAGCAAGAGTGACTCGGATGAGTACAAGAGAGAAAAGGAAAAAACCGAATCAAAGAGACATGATGTGTCAAACTCTCAGTCCGAATCTCTCAAAAAAAGCCACAGTAGCAAAAAAGCGGAGGGAAAATGTGACCGTTCCAGCAAAGGTTCTACCAAGGAACATTCACATGTGAAGTCCAGCTCATCCAATGATTACGTACAACGGCCAAGGAAGAAATCTGCAAGGAAGAAATCTGCAAGGAACAAATATTCTGAAAGGAAATCCTCCTCGAGGTCTTGCAGTAAAGACGAGGAAACTACAAAGAAAGTTCACAAGAAAGCAAGGTTGAAATCTGAGACAGAGTCTGAAACGGAACAAAGTAAAAGCAGTAAAGTACAGTCTGGGTCCACCTCAGAGGAGGGAGAAGTGGTACAGAAACCTGATGTCGGTGAGACTGATGAGAAGACAACGAGTAGAGGAGCGAACTGGAGACCTGAGGTGTGCAGCGCCAAGTCTTCTGCATCGTCCAGCTCCGAAGTGGGCGGCAGACAGCCGCCAGCCAGAAAGTCCTCTGTTTCCAGCAGCTCTTCAGGTTCAGCAAGCGAGAACGAGAAGAAGCGAAAGAAGGTGGTGAAACACAAACTTAAAAGTAAGAAAAAGTCAAAATCCAAGAATACCAAGTTCAAAAAGAAAAGTGAAAAGAAAAAGGTCAAAAAGGTGCCAAAAACAAAGGAGAAATTCCATTGGCAGCCTCCTCTGGAGTTTGGGGAAGAGGAGGAAGAGGAGACGAAAGCTGACGGGCCTGGTGCAAGCGATGGTAAATCTAAGATCAGGAATGCACCACCCAGTGTGGGAAGGAATGATGCTGAAAGCAGTGCAGTAAATTGCGCTGCTTCAGTAAAGGTCAGCCACCCAGCCAAAGAGAACGCAGAACCGCGTGAATCACCGACGAGTGCCTCGGGTCTCAAACATGAAGCGGAATCCCTGCCAAAACAGAAGAAGACCGATTCGACAAAGGCTGAAGCTGCGGTAGCAAAATCACCAGGAGTGGCAGAAAAATCCAAGCCCCCGCACCAAAACGCTAGGAGCTCCACCCCGGAGAGGTGCATTTCCGTCTCCGCAAAGCAGAAAGGCAGTGAAAAAGAAGCGTCTGTTTCTGAAACTGGAGAGTCCAAAGGAATCAAATTAGAAAGTGGCGCCTCAGCAGAGAAAGCTGAACAGAATAAGAATGAGAAAAATGGAGCAGAGACGGTCCAACCATCCGACATCAATGGGAGTGCAACAGAAAGTGTTACGAAGGCAGAAAATGAACTAACAGATAGTAACAAGTGGAAACCTTTAAAAGTATTGCCGAGTGTACCAACAGCCAGCCCTGTAGTTAATATGGAGGTCAAAGTAGAGGCTGCCGAATCCGATAACAAACCCCAGGGACTGAAAATAGAAATTAAAAGCAAAAATAAAGTCAAGCCGGGCTCTCTCTTTGACGAAGTTCGGCGGACAGCACGGTTGAACCAAAGGCAGAGAAACCAAGAAACCTCGAGTGAAGAAGACTCTCCGTCCAGAGATAGCAATAGCAGGTCTCGCACTCGAAGTACTTCGCGTGGCCATTACAGATCGAGTTCAAGAGACCGAACGCATTCCCGAACAAGATCTCAGTCAAGTAGTAGATCAAGGAGTCGGTCAAGAAGTTACAGCTCTTCTTACAGGTGGGTATAGACCGTGCAGACATCGGGCTGTATTTAAATGTCAAAGATTGTCATTTTTATTCATGGTTTTTTATTTGCAGTAAACAGATTATGTAGTTCATTTTCAATAATAGCACCTCCTCCCTTCTCTGGTGATCTCTACCACTAGGAAGCACATTGGTGTTGTAATTTTCCTTAAGGTATTGGGATATTTCGGAGAGATGCGGTAACACAGTGTACAAATGGAATCATAGAAGTTTACAGCACAGAAGGAGACCATTCAGCCCATCGTGGCTGTGCCGGCCGAAAAAGAGCTATCCAGCCTAATCCCACTTTCCAGCTCTTGGGCCGTAGCCTTGTAGGTTGCGGCACTTCAAGTGCATATCCAAGTACTTTTTAAATGCGATGAGGGTTTCTGCCTCTACCACCCTTTCAGGCAGTGAGTTCCAGACTCCCACCGCCCTCTGGGTGAAAAACATTGTCCTCAACTGCCCTCTAATCCGTCTTCCTGCTCGTCTTATCGATCCCCTTCATAATTTTGCGAACCTTTTATTAAGTTATTTCAAACGACCCCCTATTCCAGTGAAAGGAAACTCAAATTCATCGCTGTTACTGGTAACCCCAATTCTTGAGACTTGGTATCTTGACTGTGCCCTGCAGATTGCTCAGTCACAGTTGTCTACAGGACTCTGGCATCTACCGGAGGGGAAACTATCTCTAATGTGCTGACTTTATTTTTAAACCTCCCTACCATTAAATATTGCCGAGTACATACACGCGAACACTGTGGTTCTAAACTGCTCCCGAGACATACCATTGGATTGTGTTTAGTCATTCAGCTTCCTGGAGATGAGAACCGTACCAATAATTTGCTCGAGTATCTGCACCACTACCGTAAATTACTGAAAGGAAAACCGAAAAGGTTGGAACTATACGGCTAGTCAGCCAGCACCTACAAGAGAAAGGGGTAGCATTTTGGGGGAGACCCTCTCCGCACCCCCCCCCCCCCCCCCCCCAGCCCCTTGTTAACTTCTGACAACGCTGACTGACCTATTGTGCATTTCCAGCGCTCTCAATTTCTCTCCATCTCCACTGTAAATCCAGCATTGGCCTTCCCGACTACTCCAGGGTCGAAGAATTGTTAATCCGTAAAATCCCAAAATCGGTTAAATTATATAGGGAGACGGGACATCAAAATCCAACCTGCAATGAAAAGTGAGGGTGCAATAGTTTTGAGCGGTTTTCAGCACTTTACCTTCCTTAATTGAAGTCTGCTGCTGAATCGTTGATGCTTAAAGCTTAACACGGTGTTTGCATAACCTCGAGGTCATTGCACGGTGGGTATCCATCACAAAACTAATGATACACTTACATTGAGTCTGCAGCACAGAAACAGGCCAGTCGGCCCAACTAGTCTATGCCGCCGTTTACGCTCCACACAAGCCTCCTCCCACCCCAATTCAACTAACCCTATCAGCATATCCTTTTATTCCTTTCTCCCTCATGTGTTTATCTAGCTTCTCCTTAAAAGCATCTATGCTATTCACCTCAGCTACTTGTGGTAGCTAGTTCCACATTATTAGCACTCTTTGGAATTATTAGTGACTATCTTATATTTATGACCTCTAGTTTTGGACTCCCCACAAATGGAAACTTTTTCTCCATGTCTACCCTATGAAATCCTTTCATGATCTTAAAGACCTCTATAAGGTCAGCCCTCGCCTTTTTTCTAGCGAAGTTAGCTCCAGCCTGTTTGGCCTTTCCTGATATGCTCTCTGTTCTGGTCCTTGTGAATCTTATCGCACCTTCAAGCCTCTGTCTTTTTCATAATATGGAGACCAGAACTGTGCACAGTGCTCCCAAGTGTGGTGTAACCAAGGTTCTATACAAGTTTAACATAACTTCTCTACTTTTCAATTCTATTCCTCTAGAAATAAACTCCAATGCTTTGTTTGCTTTTTTTATGGCCTTACTAATCTGTCACTACTTTGTGATTTGTGAATGTGTACCCCCAGATGGCTCTGCTCCTCGACCCCATTTAGACTCATCATTCAAGCAGTATGAGGCCTCCTTATTCTTCCTTCCAAAATTGCACCACCTCACACTTACCTATACCTGTATTGGAATTAATTTGTCAATTACACATCCATTCTGTAAGTTTATTAATGTCATCTTGTATTTTTATGTATTCTTGCTCAGTATTAACTATACCCCCAATTTGATGTTGCTTGCAAATTGTGAAATTGTTCTTCTGATTCCTGCGTCCTAATCGTTGATGTAAGTTGTGAACAACAGTGGTCCCAGCACCGATCCCTGTGGAGCACCACTTCCCACCTTTTGCCAGTCTGAGTAGCTATCCTTAACCCCTACTCTCTGTTTTATGTTTTGTAGCAAGCAGTTTTGCTACCAAATACGCAGCTAAGACTGCAGAAATATAAAACCTTAAAGTGGCTGAAAATATTCCATGTCATGTTACTTGAAACCATTCATGCTGTGTTATGATTCATTCTAGGTCACGGAGTTACAGCAGAAGTCGACGCAGGCGAAGGCACAGCAGAGATCACTCGAGTCATAGCAGCTCTTACAGAAGCTATAGAAGCCATAGGTAACTTGTTTTCAAATGACCCTTATTAATGACGTTGATTTTTAATTTACCCACTGTCATAACTGCAGTGGCGCGCTTGACCATTTTAATAACGGGTGCTTGTTAATTAATGTGCTTTCCTCTTAGAGAGCCACTTTATTGTTACCAATGACAGAAATGAATGGTGATTTGAAAAAGTGTTTTAAAACGCCTATATTTTGTGTGTAAATCCTCAGAAGTCATTCTGAAGCTATATAGTGTCCTGGTCAGACTGAAACTAGAATACTGTATGCAGCCTTGTCTCTATGACAGAAGGGACCAATTTGGATTCGAAATGGGAGGAAGTTATGCTTTAGTTGTACATAGCCTAGGTAAGACCTCATCTGGAGTACTGCCTTCAGGTTTGGGCATCGCACCTCCTGAGGCCCCCACCATCACAGAAGCCAGTCTTCAACCAATTCGATTCACCCCATGTGATATCAAGAAACGGCTGAGCGCACTGGATACAGCAAAGGCTAAGGGCCCCGACGATATCCTGGCTGTTGTGTTGAAGACTTGTACTCCAGAACTAGCCGCGCCTCTAGCCAAGCTGTTCCAGTACAGCTGCCTGACAATGTGGAAAACTGCCCGGGTATGTCCTGTCCACAAAAAGCAGGACAAATCCAATTCAGCCAATTTCCGCCTCATCAGTCTACTCTCGATCATCATAAAGTGATGGAAGGTGTTGTCGACAGTGCTATCAAGCAGCACTTACTCATCAATAACCTGCTCACTGATGCTCAGTTTGAGTTCCGGCAGGACCATTTGGCTCCAGACCTCATTACAGCCTTGGTCCAAACATGGACAAAAGAGCTGAATTCCAGAGGTGAGGTGAGAGTGACTGCCCTTGACATCGAGCCCTAGTATAATTGGAAGTCAATGGAAAAAGGGAAAATCTCTCCACTGGCTGGAATCATACCTAGCACAAAGGAAGATGGTGGTGGTTGTTGGAGGCCAATCCACTCAGCCCCAGGACATTGCTGCAGGTGTTCCTCAGGCAGTGTCCTCGGCCCAACCATTTTCAGCTGCTTCATCAATGACCATCCCTCCATTATAAGGGGATGTTCAGTGCCATTCGCAACTCCTCAGATAATGAAGTAGTCTATGCCCGCATGTAGCAAGACCTGGACGATGCTTGGGCTGATAAGTGGCAAGTAACATTCACGCCACACAAGTGCCAGGCAATGACTATCTCTAACAAGAGAGCGTCTAACCACCGCCCCTTGACATTCAACGGCATTGCCATCGCCAAATCCCCCAACATTAGCATCCTGGGGCGTCACCATTGACCAGAAACTTAATTTAACATGAACAAAGCCTTTCCACCCTCTACAAGGCACACGTCAGGAGTGTGATGGATTGTGGGGCGATATGATCGAGGTGTTTAAAATGTTACGAGGATTCGATAGGGTAGGTGCAGAGAAACTGTTTTCTCTGGTGGAGGAAGTCCAGGACAAGCAGACATAATCTTAAAATTAGAGGTAGGCCGTTCAGGGGTGATGTCAGGAAGCACTTCTTCGCACAAAGGGGAGTGGAAATCTGGAACACTCTTTTCCCCCCCCCCCCCCCCCCCCCCCCCCCCAAAAAAAAAAGCTGTTGAGGCTGGGGTTAATTGAAAATTTCAAAAGTTGAAATTGATATATTTTTGTTAGGCAAGGGTAATAAGGATTACAGAATCAAGGCGAGTCGATGGAGCTAAGATACAGATTAGCCATTGTCTAATTGAATGGCGGAAAAGGCTTGAGGGGCTGAATGGCTGAATACTGCTCCTATGTTTTTATGGAAGTAAGTATAAGGGAAAAAAATGCACCATAAATGGTAAGATTTTAAATGGTGTGGAGATGCCGGTGTTGGACTGGGGTGGACAAATGTAAGAAGTCACACAACACCAGGTTATAGTCCAACAGCTTTATTTGAAATCACAAGCTTTCGGAGCGCTGCTCCTTCGTCAGGTGAAGTGGAGAAATGCATAAAGACACAGCTTATATAGTCAGAGAATAATGTCCGATGTTTACAGCTAATCTTTCCAACTGCCATTTATCACACCTCGGCAGAAAGATAATCACAGCAATCAAAGATTTTAAATGGAGTGGAGGAGCAGGGGGACCTTGGTTTGCAGACACAGTTTGTTAAATGTGCCAAACGCAAGTAGGAAAGGCCATTAGAAAATGGAATTCTTGGTTTTGTATTGAGGGGCATCAAATACAAAAACAAAGAGCTACGGCGGAACTTGTTAGGTTGCTGTTGGAGAATTTTGTCCAGTTTTAGCCCATTGGAGGAAGGATGGAACAGGTGCAGTGTAGGCTGACGAGAATGTAGCAGTGCATGAGGGGTTGCAGTTATGAATAAAGATTTGAGAAGTTGTGGCTTTTTTCACTAGAGTTCAGGTTAAGGGGCAACCTGATGGAGGTCTTCAAGATCATGAAGGATTATGATCAGGTAAATAGCGATAGGTTGTTTCCACTAGTTGGCAAGATGGTAATGAGAGGGCATAAATTTAAGATAATCACAAAAAGAATTAACGGGGAGTTTAGAAAACAATCTTTACACAGAATGTGGCACCATACACCACGAACTGCAGGTGAAGCAGAGTCCATAATGAATTCTTCAAATCATTGTTTGAGAAAGAAGAATATTAATGGGCTGCGGGGAGCAAGCAGGAGACTGGATCAGAGTACATGGCTCGTGGAGAAAAAACCCAGCAGATTTGATGGGACGAATAGCCTGTTTGTGTGCTGTAAGATTCAATGATTGTGTGTTCCAATTTTGTATTGTGGAACCCATCAAAGAGGCAGAGACTTGTACACATTAGAAACATAGAAACTAGGAGCAGGAGTAGGCCATTCGGCCCTTCGAGCCTGCTCCGCCATTCAACGAGATCATGGCTGATCATCCAAACCCTAGCACCCGGTCCCTACACCGACAGCCATCCCACCCAAGCCCTATCCCTGTAACCCCACGTATTTAATCCCCCCCTAACACTAAGGGCCAATTTTTTATCATGGCCAATCAACCTAACCCGCACATCTTTGGACTGTGGGAGGAAACCGGAGCACCCGGAGGAAACCCACGCAAACACGGGGAGAATGTGCAAACTCCACACAGTCACCCGAGGCCGGATTTGAACCCGGGTCCCTGGCGCTGTGAGGCAACAGTGCTAACCACTATGCCACCGTGCTGCCATAGAAGGCTTGTGTTGTGCTGAATTCATGCTGGAGTTGTCATTCATGGGTATGGGACTAGTAATCCAAAGGCCGAGACTAATAATCCAGTGAGCACGAGTTCAAATCCCACCATGGTAGTTAGAGAATTTGAGTTCCATTTAAAACATCTGAAAATAAAAAGCTGATTATCAGTGACCATGAAGCTGTCAGATTGTCGTAAAAACCCAGCTGGTTCACTAATGTCCTTTAGGGAAGGAAACCTGCCGTCCTTACCCGGTCTGGCCTATATGTGACTCCAGACCCACTCCAACGTGGTTGACTCCTAACTGCCCTCTGAAGTGGCCTAGCGAGACACTCAGCTGTACGAGAGATGGGCAATAACTGCTGGCCCTGCCAGCGATGCCCACATCCCGAGAATGAACAAATCCAGTGTCAAAATTCATAGCATAATTGAAAATGGTGCCTTTACTTGCCAGAACTGCAGAAAATAGTGATTTGGCATTGGATTCACATTGTGCAAACTGCATGGTGTAACCTCTGCAGCCAGTGCCCAGATGCTGATGTACACGGAAACGAGTCCGTCTGCTCGTCTGACACCTCTCAGCCCAGTAAGTAGATTTCAGCAGCGTGCCTTTGGAGAAAGCTAGAGCGCTCTGTGTGCTTTCCCACCTTCCCTGGCTGTGCACACTGAAATCTACTCGCCACCATAGTTTGCAGTGCAATAGAATGAAGAAAGCAGGTGGATGCTACAGCAGGACAAACTGCCTGGCGCCGGTCAAAAGTCATCGCAAAACTCTGGATCATAAAAAAATTCCTTATCTTTCATATTTTTGGAAAAATCACCATTCATTTTTGTTAAAGTATTGAAAAAGTGCAACAGGTTTATATTTATAATTTTATACCCTTCATTGTTCTCCATGACGTACCAATATTTTTATAGAGATAGACCTGCATCATTGCCTTCATTTAATAATGGCATTTAAGCACCACTTTGGCAGCTCAAATGTGCGAGCGATTGAACAGCTGCTCTGTGATTAAACATTTCCCTGTGTGAGAGTTGATAAAATGTTTGCCTCCATTTTATAAATTGCAGTTGAGGTTTGCAATTAACCATCAAATTGAGACTCCTCTCCCTCCTCACCAAGCCCAGATTTCTTAAATTGGCAGCCACTTATACACAAACTATAGCTTCTGAAAACAGAACGTGGATTTTTGATTCAAGTCTCGCCCCTGAGGTGCTGACTCTAGCTGGGGTGCAGTTCCACAGGTGCCAGTGTCCTCCTGTACCTCATAATCTTCATGGGCAAATCTAGACAGCAATTATTAGACAGACATTGGATCAGCCAAACCTGTTCCTGTCCTTGTCCAAAGTCCACTTTCCAGCATAGGTTACCTGCTAGCAAAAGCCCTTGGTTGATTTCCCCGCCACCCCCTTCCCTCTTTCCCACCCCCTTCCCTCTTCCCTTCCCCCCCCCCCCCCCCAAGCCCAGGGATGCTGAGGCTAATTTTAGTGTCTCCCAGTTGCTGCCTGAACTGAGATCAGCTATCTTGACACAGCCCAGGAATCAAACATGAGACCTTCTGCCCTGAAAAAGATTGTTAAAGTTAATTGTGTTCTTTTTAAAACCATGTTAGTGGAGCTATCTGGAGTACTATTTATCATCTTGCTTCAGAATTATTACATATTCATAAAGTACTCTGCACACATTTCCCTCTTGGATTGCTGACTGCTATTTATTCATTCCCTTCATTTAAAAAAAGCTGGCACCAAATGCGGAGCACAAATGGTTTACCAATACTCCCCATAGAGCTGATTCCACTAAGCAATTTAATAGCTTATACTATTTGTTCAGATGTTGAGCTTTTGCGAGAAATTATTTGCACCGATATTGGAACCTTGTCACTTGGGACAGAAAGAAAAATTGCAGCTATATATAAAGGCAGGCCATTGCTTTCCTGCTGGCTGCAGAAAATTAAAAAATATATTTTTAATAAGCCCCTTCAACAAAAAAAACAGGCTATGCCTACATCCTGTGTTGCCTACCTTTGTTGGCCTTTTGTCTACATTGTGCTATGTCACACCGTACTCAGCATGTCTGCCGTCTGTGTGTATGTGTGTAATATAAATATGAACCCCTCTGTATCCAAGGAAAATAGCTAGCAGTGTGTTTCAATCTGCTGACGTCTGTAAATTGTCCATGCTTTGACCTTCTTGTAACCGATTAGTTGGGTTACTACAATGTAACTCGACTCCAGGTATCTGTTTTCCTCCGTTACTGCTCCTTGAATAATGTTTTTTTGCCATCAAAACCCCTTCCTCTGTTGTTCAACTTCAGTATACAAGTAGGCGTTGTCTTCATTTCATGGGAGAGAGAATCCCCTGGTCATTCAGACATTTATGGCTTGTGCAGCATTTTTGGTTAGATAAAAGAAGAAAGAAAGACAGACTTGCTTTTATACAGCGCCTTTCATGATTTCAGGACATCCCAGAGCGTTTCACAGTTAATAAATTACTTTTGAAGTGTAGTCACTGTTTTAATGTAGGAAACCTGGCAGCCAATTTTCGCACAGCAAGCTCCCACAAACAGCAATGTAACAATAACCAGACAATCTGTTTTAATGATGTTGATTGAGGGATAAATATTGAGCAGGACACCGAGGAGAATTCCCCTGCTCCTCTTCGAACGAGTGCTGTGGGAACTTTCACGTCCACCTGAGAGGGCAGTCGGGGCCTCGGTTTAACATCTCATCAGAAAGATGGCACTGCCGACAGATCAGCACTCCCTTAGTACTGCACTAGATTCTCATGTCCCTGGAGTGGGACTTGAACCCATGACCATCTGACTCCGAGGCAAGAGTGCGACCACTGAGCCATGGTTGACATCGTGGTCATCCACTCTATTGCTGGGTTTAAGTCTCAGCCATTGCCTTAGGTTTTTTCTCCTCCCGTCGTTAATAGCAGTCTTCATTGTTATCTAGAAATTCTATTTAAAAAATTATCTTTTTGCTTATTTCAGTGTAGTTTTGACATTTAGACCCTGATTTTAGTGTGGGGGGGGAGGAAAGATACGGTGCGCTCGAGCCCTGAAGAGAGCGGCAAACCTGGGGAGACCAGGGCCATCCATGAGTCTTACTGGGGTCCTGGCCAGATCCACTACCTGTCCAGCAGGTGAGAACAAGAATTCGGCGGAAGGAGGCCGCAGCCAGGGACCTACAGGAACGGTCATTGGCAGTAGGCGGGGTGGTACTCTGGCCGCAATCGGAGGGTGGGGGGTTTCTGGCTATGATCGGGGCAAGGGAGGCCCGAGGCTTCCTCGTGAAGCCCGGAGGAGCACTCCTGCACCCCGTGGCCCACAAGGAAACCTAAAATAAAGTTATAAAACTTTCCTGCCTGGACCTCTTCTGGCTCCCGACAGGTTAAGGCTGACTGGGAAGCCATCACTGCTCCCTCTATCAGGCTTCGGACCCTGCTTCTTTCCTGGAATATCCCGCTCACCTGCTGAAAAGAGCGGGACACAGCGGGGAATTAGCGGGATCAGAGGGTGTAAGGGACTGCCCTCATTTTAAATGCCCCCCTGCCTGGTTTTTGTCAGGTGAGCTGTTAAAATTGGAGTCTTGCAATCTAGAAATAGTTTTGTGTTTAAACTTTATTCACAAAAAGTTTTGCAAAGTTTTTTGTCTCCCTCAATGAACCACCAATACTGCTTTATGCCAGCCAGTATCTCAGTGATAGCCCACCAAGGACTATGCCTGTCTCAGTCATCTTTGGATTCTGGTTGGTGTCGGGTACTGTACCAGCATTATTGATATTTCCCATTGACTGAACAGATAATCTGTGTGCGCTATCTTGCAGCATACTTCAATTTTCAGAAGAGTGGAGCCTGCTCCAGATCTAGTGAAAAGGTATTGAAGTGGCAGATTTATTTTTGCAAGGCTCTCCTGGCTAAAACGATGTTCTATTTAATACAAAATTCTCGGTCTGTTCAGAAGTACTCCTCGAGCTCCAGATAATTTAATCTAAACAAGGATTACACAGGAGCAACCCAAGAAAAATGAACTGGCTAAACTGTTCTATGCCTTCTGATATGGCTAGAGTGTAAATATAGGGAGCTAATTACAAAGCTGCTTGATCATTGGTCTGATGCTATTAGACACCAGTTCTAAGCAGGGGACCAGAGTTGGGTGATTTTCTTGCCATGGTCAAAATCGGTGCCCTTTGAGTCCAGCACTGGTTTTGATCCAGGTCACATCTAGATTCAACAAGAGGAAGTGGTGCTGGCTGCTGTCCTCCCGCTTGGAATTTCCTGAAGGACACCTTCAGCATTGTGCACTCGACAAGGGAGAGACTATCCCAGAATAATGTTGCCATAACACCTGGAGCATCGTGTATCATCCCAAAGGGCATCAGTATTACCCATGGAGCATCTGTCCAAGCCTGATTCGCCTTAGCGACCTTGTTGCTGTTTTCCTTTAGCACTCCGCTTGAACAGGAATGGCATTTAGAGCACCCACTGGCTTATGGTACAAAAGGAATATGGAAAATAAGCCATCTTGTACTTCGGGTAACTCCCAGTTGGGATTTAAATCTATTTATGAACAGAGTCAGAGGAGAGCTAGCAAAGACTCTGGCCAGAATTTTTCAATCTTCATTAAATATAAAAATTGCGCTGTTGGACTGGAGAGTAGGCAGTGTAAGACCTTTATTCAAGAAGGACAGGAAGATCAACCAGGTAACTAAAGGCCAGATAGTTTAACGGCAGACGTGGGCAAACTCTTGTAATCCTTATTTTCAGATGCACATAAGCAGCTGGACAAGAGGGCACAGGTCAGGAGTTGTTGAGGGCAAGTTTAGGAAGTATTCTTTCAACAACTTGGAACTGTTTGCCAGGAATGGGGGTTGAGGCCAGGGCCCTGGATTGATTTAAGATGCAGCTAGAGAAAAATGGTAGAGTTGATATTCCAGATGGTGGAGATCAATTGGGCAAGTGCATCTGAAAACTATCTGGTGATCCTCATTGGCTTGATCCTATAATTCAGTATGATGACTGCTTCAGTGCTGTAAGACTGCCTGAATATATAGGTCAGCCCATTCCCCAATTCGCTCTCTGACCAGCTGCTGCTCAGACCTGCTTCATTTTGTGTGTTAATACTTGGCTATTGGTATATTTACTCTAGAATTTCACTACAGCAATGTTGTGTGTGTGTGAATTGTTTCTACTTGCACTATGAACTAATAGATTTCGCCCATCAAGACTTGTGTTACAACTGGGGCGTCGGGGGGGGGGGGGGGTATTTTGAGCTATATAACACTGAGCTGAAATACTGGCGATTGCAGGGGTGTCATTGTTGGCGATGAGCAATTTTAGGTGGTGGATAAAGAATACTGCACAAACCTGTCTGCCTTGTGCAATACTCTACTCATCACCGAAGCATATATGTGGATTTTCTGCTACCAGTAAGCTAAATAAGCCAAGTGGATAGTGGCTTGGGACTTCAGGGCTGCCTGCACCAGTCGAAATACGATGATAGCAGTTCAAAATGAGACCAGTGGGGAGAATCGCCTGCCCAAGATGGCTTTAACATTCCAACATGAACAGAATCGCTAGGTGACTCCCTGTCCCCAGCTGCATACACACTCTTCCATGCATTATGTTAATTCATATTGGTGTATGGAGAGTGAACGTCAACAAGTAATTAACTTGCTTTCAGCTAATTGCTCCATATTACGCTTATATTTAAATGCACGTAGATGAGAAACTGTGTTGACAGTGAGTTAACACACTGTCCTTTCAACATCATAATTGCCCAGGCTGATGGGAAAGGTCTCCTCCATCTGCTAGTTGTAAGGGTTCTATGTGAAATGAATTTAATCCCTGGGTTGGGGGTCTTGGTGTCGGTGGATTTGGGGGTCTCAGTATCGGTGGGTTCGGGGGGGTGTCAGTGGCTTCGGGGGGGGGATCTTGTCGATGGGTTCAGGGGTCTATGTCGGTGGGTTCGGGGGGGGTATCGATGTCGGGGGGGGGGGTTTCAGTGTCGGTGGGTTCAGGGGGGTTTCGATGTCGGGGTGGGGTTTCATTTTCAGGGGGGACTTCGGTGTCGGGGTATCGATGTCGGAGGGGTTTCAGTGACGGTGGGTTCAGGTGTTGGGTTCGGGGGGGTTTCGGTGTCGGTGGGTTTGGGGGAGTTTCGGTGTCGGTGGGTTCGGAGGGTCTCGGTTTTGGGGGGTCTCTGTTGGAAAGTCTCGGTGTTAGTGGGTTCGGGGGTCTCGGTGTCGGGTTCAGGGGTCTCGGTGTCGGTGGGTTCGGGGGACTGTCGGTGGGCTCGGGGGGTCTCGGTGTCGGTGTGTTCGGGGGTCTCGGTGTCGGTGTGTTCGGGGGGGTCTCGGTGTCGGTGGGTTTGGGGGGTTCTCGGGTTCAGGGGTGTCGGTGGGTTCGGGGGGTCTCGGTGTCGGTGTGTTCAGCGGTGTCGGTGGGTTCAGGGGTCTCTGTTTTGGGGGTGTCGGTGGGTTCGGGGGTGTCGGTGGGTTCGGGGGTCTCGGTGTCGGTGGGTTCGGGGGGGTCTCGGTGTCGGTGGGTTCGGGGGTGTCGGTGGGTTCGGGGGTTCTCGGTGTCGGTGGGTTCGGGGGTTCTCGGTGTCAGTGGGTTCGGGGGTCTCGGTGTCAGTGTGTTCAGGGGTTTCGGTGTCGGGTTCGGGGGTCTCGGTGTCGGTGGGTTCGGGGGTCTCGGTGTCGGTGTGTTCAGGGGTCTCGGTTTCGGGGGTCTCGGTGTCGGTGGGTTCGGGGGGGTCTCTGGTTCGGGGGGGTCTTGGTGTCGGTGGGTTCGGGGGTGTCGGTGGGTTCGGGGGGGTCTCGGTGTCGGTGGGTTCGGGGGTCTCTGTCGGTGTGTTCAGGGGTTTCGGTGTCGGGTTCGGGGGTCTCGGTGTCGGTGTGTTCAGGGGTTTCGGTGTCGGGTTCGGGGGTCTCGGTGTCGGTGGGTTCGGGGGGTCTCCGTGTCAGTGGGTTCGGGGGGGTCTCGGTGTCGGTGGGTTCGGGTCTCTCGTGTCGGTGGCTTTGTGGGGTCTAGGTGTTGGGTTCGGGGGGTCTCGGTGTCGGTGGGTTTGGGGGTCTCGCTGTCGGTGGGTTCGGGGGGTCTCCGGTTCAGGGGTTTCGGTGTCGGGTTCGGGGGGCTTTTGGTGTCGGGTTCAGGGGGGTTCGGTGTCGGGTTCGGGGGGGTTCTCGGTGTCGGGTTCGGGGGGGTTCTCGGTGTCGGGTTCGGGGGGGTTCTCGATGTCGGGGGCTTCGGTGTGAGGAGGATGTCATGAAACTCCAGTACGATTTGGACAGGTTGGGTGATTGGGCAGAAACATGGCAAATGCACTATAATGTGGATAAATGTGAGGTTATCCACTTAGGTGGCAAAAACAGGAAGGCAGGTTATTATCTAAATGGCAATAGATTGGGAGAAGGGGAAGTGCAAAGAGACCTGGGTGTTCTTGTGCACCAGTCGCTGAAGGTAAGCATGCAGGTGCAGCAGGCGGTTAAGAAGGCAAATGGTATGTTGGCCTTCGTAGCGAGAGGGTTTGAGTACAGGAACAAGGATGTCTTGCTGCAGTTGTACAGGGCCTTGGTGAGACCACACCTTGAGTACTGTGTGCAGTTTTGGTCGCCTTATCTGAGGAAGGATGTTCTTGCCATGGAAGGAGTTCAGCGAAGATTCACCAGGCTGATACCTGGGATGGCAGGAATGATGTATGAGGAGAGATTGTGTCGATTGGGCTTATACTTGTTACGTCCGTGAATAATTGAGACACGGACAGCAGGAGTGAACAAAATAAGTCTTTACTGGTGGAAGTCAATAGTGAAACTAAAAACACAGAGGCTCACTAGCGCCTTTTATACAGGGGTGGTCACTGCCAGTACTGCAGTCTGAGACCAGTTATTCCCTTAAAGGTACATACACAACAATTCCTCCCCTTTTAGATAAACAGTACATAACATTCATTTAACAACTAAATGATAACTAATTACAATCACAATTACTGTTGCTAGATACATTGGTTAAGTTTAAGCAATTATAAGTTCAGTCTTTGAGGAGGCTTCCTGATTCTGTCTGGATAACGCCTCTTTGGGGTATCAGGTTCTTCTGGCAATGTTGAGTCGGGATCAATGTCGTTGTTTGGTTCATCTGCTTCCAATATTACCGGTTCTGCGGTAGCTGCAATTGGAACGTCGATTTCATTACCAGGTGTATCAGATCGTGGTGTGGAGTTGACATTTTCCAGTGACTCTAGAATCTGGTCAGCATGGCGTCTTACAATGCTCTCCCCAACGTCCACGGTATACATGAGAGGTCCTTGTCGTGTACAAATCGTTCCTGGCTGCCATTTCTCAGTGCGGTAGTCCCGGGCCAAAACTGGTTGACCTATCCTAAAACTCCTGGTCAGCCTTTCATTCATATTCTGAAACTGCCTGTTCTCCACATCTCTTCGGACGTTTGGCTTAACCAAATCCAAGCAGCATCGTAGTCTTCGATTGAAGAACATCATGGCTGGAGTTTGCTTGGTAACCGCATGTGTCGCATTCCGGTAGGCAAACAAGAAGTTGTCCACCTTGTGTTGTAGGGGTATATCTTCATTACACATTGCCTTGATAGCTTTCTTGAATGTTTGGACAAACCTCTCCGCCAATCCATTAGTGGCTGGATGATATGGGGCAGATGTGTAATGCTTAACACCATTGTTCTTTAAGAACCTCCGGAACTCTTCAGACACAAACTGTGGTCCATTGTCAGAGCAAATCTGTTCAGGCAGCCCATTCCTGGCGAATATGGTTCGTAAAACTGTGATAGTTTTTTCCGTGGTGGTTGAGGACATTTTTATTACCTCTGGCCACTTTGTGCATCCACCGCAATTAAAAACATCGAGTCCATGAAGGGACCAGCAAAATCAATGTGCACCCTTTGCCATGGAGATGAGGGCCACTCCCATGGATGCAGAGGAGCTTGTGGTGGGGCATTTTGGACCTTCTGGCATCCTGCACAGCTCTTGGTCATCTCTTCGATTTCTCTATCGATTCCCGGCCACCACACAAACGCTCTGGCTAAGTTCTTCATTTTTACCCCACCCAGATGACCCTCATGAAGCTCATTGAGCACTCTATCCGTCAACTTAGGTGGAATTACTACTCTGGATCCACGCATCGAGGTTCCTCTGCACACTGACAGCTGTTCTCTTCTCGGCGAGAATGCTGGCAGCAGTGGTTCGCCATGTGCTGGCCATCCCTTCACCGTTAAATCATAGACCCGTGATAGTGTCGGGTCATTCCGTGTTTCCTTTTCTATGTTTGCATTCGTCACAGGGAGACATTCGACTATGGTCGAGTGGAATAACTCCATTGGATCCACTGCAAGGTCTTCTTCTTCCACCGTCGGCAACGGTAGGCGTGACAATCCATCAGCATTTCCATGCTGTTTAGTTCCTCTGTACTCGATGTCATATTGGTGTGCCCCTAGGAAAAGGGACCATCTCTGCAGCCGTTGTGCTGTCATTATCGGTACGCCCTTCTGAGGGTTGAAAATGGAGACAAGAGGTTGATGATCGGTTAGTAGAGTAAATTTTTGACCGTGCAGGTAGTGATTGAACTTCTTCACCTCCCACACTAGGCTGAGGGCCTCTCTGTCAATCTGGGCGTAGTTACGCTCGGCAGAGGTTAACGAGCGTGACGCAAAAGCTATCGGCCTCTCTAAACCATCAAGGAATTTATGTGACAGTACCGCCCCAATGCCGTAGGGAGACGCATCACACGCCAGCCTGATTGGCAGTGCTGGGTTGTAGTGAGCCAAAACTTCCCTTGAAGTGATTAAGTCCTTACTCTTCTGAAAAGCACGCTTACAATCATCGCTCCATTTCCATGCTACCCCCGTTTGTAGCAGGGCGTTCAGTGGGTGCAGAATTGTCGACAAATTCGGCGAAAACTTATGATAGTAATTCACCAATCCGAGAAATGACCTCAGTTGCGACACATTTTCAGGCGCTGGGGCCTTAACAACCGCTTCAGTTTTGTCAGGGGACTTATGTAACCCCTCTTCATCAATCACGTGGCCACAATACGATACCTGTTTCTTAAAAAATTCGCACTTGGGGCGGTTGGCTCGCAGCCCATGTTCCCGTAGTCTAGTGAGCACCTGTTCTAGGTTGTTAAGGTGTTCACTGTCATCTTCACCTGTCACTAGGATGTCGTCCAAGTAACACGGAGTCCCCGGAATCCCTTGCAGGACTTGTTCCATCGCTCTTTGCCATATTGCCGGAGCCGATGCTACTCCGAATACCAATCGATGATACTGGTAAAGACCTTTGTGAGTGTTTATCGTGAGATACTTCCTAGAGGACTCTTCAACCTCCATCTGCAAATATGCTTGTGCTAGGTCAATTTTTGTAAAACGCTTCCCTCCAGACAGTGAGGCGAAGATGTCTTCTATCCTTGGAAGAGGATATTGTACTGTGTGAAGGACTGGGTTCACCGTCACCTTGAAATCCCCACAGATGCGAATCTTCCTTGGCTCTCCGGACTTATTGCTTAACGTTTTCTTCATGACAGGAACGATGGGTGTCGCCCACTCGCTCCAGTCGACCTTAGACAACACGCCCGCCTTCTCCAGCTCTGCCTCGACGGCTGGGCGAATTGCATATGGTACCAGTCTTGCTTTGAAAAACTTGGGAACTGCATTCTCTTCTATTTTTATCGAGGCGGCTACGCCTTTAAGCGTGCCCAGTTCTTGTTGAAATACCTCTTTGGCGTTAGCTAAGATTGTTGACAATCGTCCAGGAGTGACGTCTTCATCTTTTTTACCGTCCACCGTCATTGCATGAATGGAATGCCAATCTAAGTTTATCTTCCTGATCCATTCCCGTCCCAATAACGGTGGTCCACCATTTGGCAGTATGTAGAGATACAATTTCCGTATTTTCTTGCCATTGTATTCGACAGGCACCCTTATTTTTCCTCTGGGGTATACTTTTTGCCCCATATACGTCGTCAAGACGATGGATGTCTCTCTCAAGGGTATGTGTGAAAATAGCCGCTCGTAGACTCGTCGATTCATGACGGTTAGCGCTGATCCTGTATCCAATTCCATTTTAACTTGGGACCCTGCTATCGTGAGGGTGACCCAAATGGTTCGGTGATCCTCTTTTGCGATTACATTGTGAAGTTTGAGACAGCTTCGTCTCCTGTTCCCGGATTCACTATCGCTCATCTGGTCTTCGGAACTACTGTCCGTCATCTTTTGTACTTTCTTGTACGGTTCCTTAGTAGCCTTTTTGTTGTCGCTGGTCTTCTTCCCAGACCTGCAAACTCGTGCAATGTGTCCCATCTTTCCGCATTGCCTGCATATTTTGTCTTTGGACCAGCAGTCCTTCTGGTCATGGTTAGTTCTGCCGCAGCGATAACATTTTGCAAATCCCCGTGTCATTTCGTGGGTGCCGTATTCCTGTGGTTTTTGCTGAATTTCTGCAGCTCCCCTGGCTGCTGCTTCATACGATACTGCCACGCTGAAAGCCTTATCTAGCGTCCGCTCTTTTTCTGAGAGTAACTTCTTCTGTGTTCCGTCACTCAGGAGTCCACAGACAAATTTGTCCCGCAGGGTATCTGCCAGTCCTGCTCCGAACTGGCAGTGCTTTGATAGCTTGCGTAGTTCCGTAAGATACTCAGCATTGCTCTCATCTTTGTGCTGAGTTCTCCTGTGGAATTTAAATCTTTCTGCTATCAACAGCGGTGCAGGGTTTAAGTGTTCCTGTAGGACAGCAACAATTTCGTTAAAACTCTTCGCCTTCGGTTTGGCTGGAGTAATCAGGTCCCGCAATAGGCCGTACGTTCTAGCGCCCATTAAGTTTAGCAATATCGATGCCTTTTTCCCCTCCGTTATTTCGTTTGCCTCGAAATATACCTCGACTCTTTCCACATACGTGGTCCAGTCCTCTAATGTATTATCAAAAGCAGTGATACAGCCAGTCTTCGGCATCTTGCAAATCTAAAATGGCGCCTCCCGCGCTTTGCCTTCTTCCCCGCTGTTGTTAGCGCTGCTTTCCACGGTTTCTTGCGTGTTTAATATTGATTTTTTTTCTTTTATTATTTTCCCGTCGTGGAGCGGACCCTCTGGGACACTTCCCTCCCTCTTCTTGGGTCCGAACGCTGTCCGGCTTCGAAGCACCGGCCGCGCCCTGTGTGCTCCACCCTCTCTCTCTCTCTTTGCTTCCCGACTCGCTGCCCGGCCCCGTTGAAAAGCCACCCGATCGAGCTCTAGCCCGCCGCAGCCCAAGAAGGATCAGTGCACTACCTGCCACCAGCCCGATTAGCTGGGAAACCACAGACCGAGGAACCAAGCCTGGCTCTGGACAGTCTCTGCTGCAAGTTTTCAATCCGACGATTTGGAGGGTGGTTGCCCACGGTCGACGCCCGTTTCTCGAGTTTCTTTGAATTTTTTTTTTTTCTTCTGGCTTCGACCTTCAATAATGTCTGAGGTGCTGCCGAGTTGCAGGTAAGTTCGTTTCTTACTCGTCGCCAGTGTTACGTCCGTGAATAATTGAGACACGGACAGCAGGAGTGAACAAAATAAGTCTTTACTGGTGGAAGTCAATAGTGAAACTAAAAACACAGGCTCACCAGCGCCTTTTATACAGGGGTGGTCACTGCCGGTACTGCAGTCTGAGACCAGTTATTCTCTTAAAGGTACATACACAACAATACTCACTGGAGTTTAGAAGATTGAGAGGGGATCTCATCGAAACCTATAAAATTCTGTCAGGCCTGGACAGACTAGATGCAGGAAGGATGTTCCCGATGGCCGGGGAGTCCAGAACTAGGGGTCATAATCTAAGGATAAGGGGTAAGCCATTTAGGACTGAGATGAGGAGGAATTTCTTCACCCAGAGAGTGGTGAACCTGTGGAATTCTCTGCCACAGAGGGCGGTGGAGGCCAGTTCATTAAATATATTCAAGAAGGAGTTGGATATATTTCTTAAGGCTAAAGGGATCAAGGGATATGGGGAGAAGGCAGGGACAGGGTACTGAATTTGGATGATCAGCCATGATCTCATTGAATGGCGGAGCAGGCTCGAGGGGCCGAATGGCCTACTCCTGCTCCTATCTTCTATGTCTCGGTGTAGGGGGGTGTCGGGGGGTCTCGGTGTAGGGGGGTGTCGGGGGGTCTCGGTGTCGGGTTCGGGGGGTCTCGGTGTCGGGTTCGGGGGGTCTCGGTGTCGGGTTCGGGGGGTCTCGGTGTCGGGTTTGGGGGGGTCTCGGTGTCAGTGGGTTTGGGGGTGTCGGTGGGTTCGGGGGGGTGTCGGGTTCGGGGGGTCTCGATGTCGGTGTGTTTGGGGGTTTTGGTGTCGGTGGGTTCGGGGGGTGTCGGGTTCGGAGGGGTCTCGGTGTCGGGTTCGGGGGGTCTCGGTGTCTGTGGGTTTGGGGGTCTCGGTGTCGGTGGGCTCGGGGGTCTTGGGTTTGGGGGGTCTCGGTGTCGGTGGGTTCGGGGGTGTCGGTGGGTTCGGGGGGTCTCAGGTTTGGGAGGTCGTGTCAGGGTTGGGGGGTGTCGGGGGTCCTGGTTTAGGTGGGTTTGGGGGTCTCGGTACTAAATTGGCAGTCCCACTAAGATTGCAATAAGAATGTCTGGGTTGAGAAGAGTGAAAAATTCACACTGAAGCAAGCAGTGGTTCTTTTCTGAAGTGCGGGCAGAGGGAGCTTTATTGTGTTTAGCTGTGTACTGATTGCTCACCATTTCAAACATTTATAAACGCCCATGAAAATGACGGAACGAAGACACAATCGGTGTCGGAGTGAAGGAGAGGTTACCCTTATTGGCTCTGTATGTTAATGCAGGGAAAAGGAGTGGGGCGGGGGTGTTGGGGCGCGAGGTGGCCAGACCCTTGTCAATACTAGCTTGGCACTTCACTCTTGCTGAATTCCTTCTTTGGTTGTTCCTGGTCCAAAAAGGGAGTGAATCACTATTGGACCTTGCAGAGCTGCAAGCTGAGCCTTGTACTTGCTGACAGCTGACTGGATTGGTGCCAGAATTTGAGGCCCAAATGGCAGGCCTCTATAGAATTGCCGTAATTAAATTAAATATATATGCTTTAATTTTTTTTAAAGAGAGTCATAACAGTGATTTGTTTTGATAAATCAGCTGCGGATGACTTAATTTTACTAGATTCTGACTATAGATTATGTTTTGATGTTGACTTGCGTTTTTCAGTGTTTCTAAATTACATTAAATCTCATTTGTTTACAGCGCAAACGATCTCTTATCAAATGTTTGTTCTCCTCCTCCCCCTCTTCTATTTGTCACCATCCTTTTTTTGTCATCCACCCTCTATCTGTACTGTCTTCTCCAATTGTGAGTGCAGGCTTTAGACCATCACATAAACACCTTCACCTTCAACACCAATACCGCCCCTTGCGATACTTATCAGAAAGCGACGGGGAGGTGATGTGGGCAGCAATCCCACACCCCATCCCCGTGATCTGGCCGAGACTTAGAAAAAGGATGGCCGGTCAAGTCTGTTGTGCAGCAACTCAAGTGGCCTTGGTGCTAAATGGGCCATTCAGTGTGGCCCTGAGCCATCCAAACCAGGGACGTCCCAGGTACAATGCTTGTTAAGATGCTGAACCAGAGTGACGGTAGGGATGCCTCAGTACCCCTGAGCCAGCCAGGCTTCCTCTCCCATGTGCCCTGCTGGAAAACGCCTGTATGGACTTGGGGTTGTAGACAGGATCGGATGCAGGCGTGAAGCCCTCCATGTTCGAATAGCTGTCATTGCTCACCACTTTGGAGGGTTGTTGGCACCCATGGAGCTGTACCCCAGCAGTATTTAGTGTCTTCAGGAGGGAAAGTGGGGAGAATTGGGTGGGTGGGGCTGAATGTATTGCCAAAACACATTCAAACATTTGTCTCCGTAAATAGCCCCAAGAGGAAGGCAAAGTAAACAGTTATCCTGGAGATATTTGTAAAGCATGAGCATATTTTGAATCCCAACCAAAAACCGCCCTGAATGAACATTGCAATACGATTCTCCCTGTAGTTACACCTAACATTAAGGTGGCGACAGCTCGTGAGCTCTGTGCCATGAGTCAGAGGATGTAGGCTGGCGCCTGCAATTCCTGGCACGGCACACTCTGATCTGAAACTGCCATTGCAGGCAGGCATCGAGAAGAGCTCCAAGACTCGCTCGTGGTGTTCTCCTCACCTACCTGGCTACCAAATGTGTTTTGCAGAACACTGTCTGAGACTCGCCTCGGGCTGTTCTTTACACCTTCCCGGCTGCCAACTGTGATTCTGGAGGACAGTGAGAGAAAGTCACCTCGGGCTGTTCTCTACTCCTCCCTAGTTACCGACTGCCTAATGCAGAGAGAGAGAGAGAGCATCTCCCTGGGCCCCTCTCAGATTTGTGAAGTGCAGTATTAATTTGGATAAGAGTATGTAGCAGATGGCATGGGTTGGAAGCAGCTTTCGTGGTTGTATGTTTCATGCACAACGGTTTATATGTCTTTTTTTTCTTCAAGCAGTAGAACCTATAGTCGAAGTCGTTCTAGAAGTCTATCTTCTAGACGTCACCGGAGGTCTAGGTATGTATCCAGTGTAAGCTGACACAGACTGAGTCTCACAACATTTTTAGCACTTAAATGTTATACTTGAGTGTAGCTATACCATGACTACGTTTAATTTTGGGGGGCAGTGTAGTGCAGGAGGAGGAACCTACTGTCCTGTTTAACAGGGGAGAGGGCTCCTTCATTCACCAATATAAATAATGGGGTTTGGTTATCCAAGGTTTCCACAAGAGTGCCCAATCTAGATGGGTGAAGGTGTGGTTTTAGTCACCTGTACTGCAGTATCCTCACATTGATTGATTGGATTTTGGAATCGTTTTTCCTTGAGCAGAGCCTTGTGTTTCTATATGAATAGAACCAAGGGCCTCAGGGAAGCAGTTGAGCGTTTAATCTTACTGTGCCACAGTTACATAAGAAATAAGAACAGGGGTAAGCCATACGGCCCCTCGAGCCTGCTCTCTCCATATCCCTTGATTCCCCCTAGAGTCCAAAAATCTATTGATCTCAGCCTTGAATATACTTTGTAGGTACTCGCAGGTACTTTTTCAGCACGTTTTCTCCTTGTGGTTTGTACGATGGCTGCTGCATCGGTATCGGTTCACAACAGAGAGAGCCTTCTAAGATGGTAAAAGGCCAAGTGACGAGCCACATTATCTCTTGGGCTAACGATGAAGTGCTATCGATCGAGGATGCAGTGGTCTCTATACTATAACTGGATCAGCCAGCCAGCACTGTGTCCAGAGTTTGGCAGAGATAGTCTGACCTCTGCTGTTGGGAATGAGAAGTGCAGCACAGTGATACAGCATGCTGGAGCCCTGCAGAGCAGCGAGAGGCAGCAGAGAGTTTGCTCTGCCGGGTCCTCAATCTGGAGAGCTGGGCAAGTCATCGGCAGGTCACAGTTGCATGCTTCCAGTTGGCGGCTGAAGGGCAGCATCAGCAAAGGCCTGGCAGCAACGGTGCCAGCTGTGTGGGGCATATAGCCCGAGAGGTGTCTGAGCGCTGGGTACTCTCAGACATCTTCATCCTCTATTAAATCATGTTTTCTTCTTCTAACAAACTTTTGCACCTCCGTCCCCTCTGGACCTTACTGTACGGTGCGATTAGGGAAGCATGTTAACCTTGGATTTTTGTAAATGACTTTTGCCAGAAAAGACATAGCACAACAACGGGGCAATCCGGGGCGGTGTTGTGTGCAGTGTCTGAGGATGATGGTTCAGGAACCTCTCTCCTCTCATGGGCTGTTGGGTGAGTTCTGTGTGCCTGGTGAAAGGTTGTAAGTGTGTGCTGCCTTTGCGATGAAATAAACCCCAAAGTTACTGCAGCTCGCACTGTGCAATTTAATCCACAGTGGCACTCACTGCAGCAAAGATTGATCCGTTAAACTGCCTTTCAAGTGCTTAAGTACAGTTAATGGTGAGCGTGTATCACTGGGTTCAGTTGCTCAAGCTCCACTGTAGTGGTTAATAGCATCGTCTGAATTTCCCCCTGCGTCAGCTACATGGTGTGTTGTCTTGGTACATTTAAAAAGGATAAATGCATTGGGGTAATTGTTACGATTTTCCCTCTCGATTCCAGGTCTGATTCATATGATAGCTACGACAGCAGGAGCAGGACTCGGAGTCGAAGCCGCAGCTATCACACATCACGAAGGTCCAGGTAAGAGAACGTTCATTTCGCCTTCTGCTTTACCTCTCTACCGTCTTCCTCTCCCAGAGGCGCTGCCTTTTTACTGGGGGTGGGGGGGGGGTTTACAAGCTTCCCGACTGCCAGCATCCCCTGGCACCTCGCCCACATGCCCATTTCTTCGTGTGTGTGTGTGAGCCTAAACAGTGAGTGTCGTCAGGCTATTCAACAGGCTATTCCGAGCCATGCCCAATCCCCTTTTCACCAAATGCCCGCAGTCTTCACACAAATCACTGGCTAGTGATCAGGAGCTGGGACCCTAGCTGTTGATTCCCAATTCCCCCTCACCACCTCCTCCTCCCTAGCCCAGGGATACTGAGGCCGATTGCATTTCCCCAGCTGAACTGCATTAACTTGACCCAGACACCTTCTGATCTGCATGGTTTATACCCACACCAGGCGTGCCTTTACCCACTAGGCCCTTGGAGTTATAATGTTCATTTTAATGCTGACTCCTTAACCGAACTTCAAAACTTAAAAGCCCCAGAATCAAAATATTACCTAGCCTTGAAATATTGAAATGAAGTACCTGGAGCAAACTATTTTCCCATGCCCAGTTTCCTCGCCCCCTCCTCTCCTGAAAGTATTGACTGTTTCCCGGGGTCCAGTTTCACAGGCGCCGGTCGCCCCCTGGTACTTAGTCCAAATAGCCACCGTGCATGTGTGAACCTTGATGGTGGATGTTGTCAGGCTATTCTACCATGGAATCTGCTCCTGTTGTGTACTTTACATTAGAGGATCATTGGATAGCAGTCATGTGCTCTAGCTGGTGCAGGGACACTGAGCCCTGTTGTAGCACCCCTTCCGGCACCCCAGCTAACTCCACACAAACCGGGGTAACAAACCTTCCCCCTTCTGTTTTGTGTGACTCAGCTACTCTCTGACTGCTCCACCCCTGGCCCCAGCACTCAAATCTCTTCTGTTGAATTGCCCTGTAGCAGTGCTGAAATACCTGGGATTACAAAAACCCAGCTAAGACGCAACGTCTATTTTAAATCCACTCGAAAATCCGTTTTTTTAATATTTAGCACAGTTCTGGTCTCCGTATTACAAAAAGGATGTAGAGGCACTGGAGAAGGTGTAAAAAAAAAAAAAAAAGATCTTTAAGATTATGAAAATGTTTAATTGGGTAGGCTCGACAGCATAGTGAAGATATTTCCACTTGTGGGCAAGACCAGATCCAGGGCCCATAAATATATTATAGTCACTAATAAATCCAATAGGAAATTCAGGAGAAACTTCTTTACCCAGAGAGTGGTTAGAATGTGGAACTTGCGATCATGTGCTGTAGTTGTACCAAATAGCATAAGAACATAAGACTTAGGAGCAGGAGTAGGCCATACAGCCCCTTGAGCCTGCTCTGCCATTCAATAAGATCGTGGCTGATATTCGACCTCAACTCCACTTTCCCACCCGATCCCCATAATCCCTTAATTCCTCGAGTCCAAAAATCTATCTATCTCCACCTTGAATATACTCAACGACTCGGCTCTTTGGGGCAGAGAAATCCAAAGATTCACAACTCTGAGTGAAGAAATTCCTCCTCATCTCAGTCTTAAAAGGCAGGCACCTTATCCTGAGACTATAACCACTAGCTCTAGACTCTCCAGCCAGGGGAAACAATCTCTCAGCATCTACCCTGTCAATCCCCCTCAGAATCTTATGTTTCAATGAGATCACCTCTCATTCTTCTAAACTCCAGAGAGTATCGGCCCAATCTACTCAATCTCTCCTCATAGGACAACCCTCTCATCCCAGGGATCAATCCAGTGAACCTTCGTTGCACCGCCTCTAAGGCAAGGATATCCTTTCTTAGATAAGGAGACCAAAACTGTGCCCAGTACTCCAGGTGTGGTCTCACCAAGGCCCTGTACAATTGTAGTAAAACTTCCTTACTCTTATACTCCAACCCTCTTGCAATAAAGGCCAACATGCCATTTGCCTTCCTAATTACCTGCTGTACCTGTATGCTAGCTTTCTGTGTTTCTTGTACCAGGACACCCAAATCTCTCTGAACATCAACATTTAATAGTTTCTCACCATTTGAAAAATATTCTGTTTTTCTATTCTTCCTACCAAAGTGAATAACCTCACATTAAACTCCATCTGCCACCTTACTGCCCACTCATTAACCTGTCTATATCCCTTTGCAGACTCTCTGCATCCTCTTCACATCTTACTTTTCCACCTAGCTTTGTATCGTCAGCAAACTTGGATACATTGCACTCGGTCCCTTCATCTAGATTGTAAATAGCTGAGGCCCCAGCACTGATCCTTGCGGCACACCACTAGTTACAGCCTGCAAATCTGAAAATGACCCATTTATCCCTACTCTCTGTTTTCTGTCTGTTAATCAGTCCTTTATCCATGCTAATATATTACCCCAACCCCATGTGCCCTTATCTTACTTAATAACCTTTTATGTGGCACCTTACCGAATACCTTTTGCAAATCCAAATATACTACATCTACTGGTTCCCCTTTATCTACCCTGCTCGTTCCATCCTCAAATAACTCGAATCAATTTGTCAAACACGATTTACCTTTCATAAAATCATGTTGACTCTGCCTAATCATAGAAACGTAGAAACGTAGAAACATAGAAGATAGGAGCAGGAGTAGGCCATTCGGCCCCTCGAGCATGTTCCACCATTTAATGAGATCATGGCTGATCATCAAAATTCAGTACCCTGTCCCTGCTTTCTCCCCATATCCCTTGATCCCTTTAGCCTTAAGAAATATATCTAACTCCTTCTTGAATATATTTAATGAATTGGCCTCTACTGCCTTCTGTGGTAGAGAATTCCACAGGTTCACCACTCTCTGGGTGAAGAAATTCCTCATTTCAGTCCTAAATGGCTTACCCCTTATCCTTAGACTGTGACCCCTGGTTCTGGACTCCCCCGCCATCGGGAACATCCTTCCTGCATCTAGTCTGTCTAGTCCTGTTAGAATTTTATAAGTTTCAATGAGATCCCCACTCATTCTTCTAAACTCTAGTGAATACAAGCCCAATCAACCCAATCTCTCTTCATACGTCATTCCTGTCATCCCAGGTATCAGCCTGGTGAATCTTCGCTGCACTGTCTCCATGGCAAGAACATCCTTCCTCAGATAAGGCGACCAAAACTACACACAATACTCAAGGTGTGGTCTCACCAAGGCCCTGTACAACTGCAGCAAGACATCTTTGCTCCTGTACTCGAACCCTCTCGCTATGGCCATTTGTCTTCTTAACCGCCTGCTGCACCTGCATGCTTACCTTCAGCGACTGGTGCACAAGGACACCCAGGTCTTGTTGCACAATCTATTGCCATTCAGATACAGGAAACTTTGTGCTATCCGGCACCGACGGGACCGAGCTGTTGCCGTTCCCTCAAAACTGCCGGACACTCCAGCGCTAATGTTGAAAGATACGGAAGCTTCTGAGCTCCGTATCTGTCAACAAACCCACAGCTTCTAAACAGTCCAAGCGTCTCTGTAGCTTAGCAACAGCTTCAGCAGACCTTGCAGAGCTTGACTGTTGAGGAAAAAAGCAACGAGGGAAAAAAAAAGCCTAACGAAAACGGCACCTGATTTTTGCCGGTGGCTCGAGCATTCCGGACAGTTCGCCTCCGGATAACACAAAGTTTCCTGTAATAATCTGCCTTCCTGTTTTTGCCACCAAAGTGGATAATCTACATATACTGCATCTGCCATGCATCTGCCCAATCGCCCAACCTGTTCAAATCATACTGGAGTTTCTTGGCATCCTCCTCACAGCACACACGCCCACCCAGCTTTGTATCGTCTGCAAACTTGGAGATATTACATCTAGTTCCCTCGTCTAGATCATTAATATATATTGTGATTAGCTGGGGTCCTAGCACCGATCCCTGCGGTACCCCACTAGTCACTGCCCTCCACTCGGAAAAAGACCCGTTTATTCCAACTCTTTGCTTCCTGTCTGCCAACCAGTTCTCTATCTAAGTCAGTACCTTACCCCCAATCCCATGCACTTTAACTTTGCACGCTAATTTTTTATGCGGGACCTTATCGAAAACCTTCTGAAAGTCCAAATTCTACCAGTTACATCCTCAAAAAATTCCAGTAGATTAGTCTAGCATGATTTACCTTTTGTAAATCCATGTTGACTTTGTCCGATCCTGTTACTGTTTGCCAAGTGCTCTGCTATTACATCTTTTATAATGGTGTAGAGATGCCGGAGTTGGACTGGGGTGGACAAATGTAAGAAGCCACACAACACCAGGTTATAGTCCAACAGCTTTATTTGAAGTCACAAGCTTTCGGAGCGCTGCTCCTTCGTCAGGTGAAGTGGAGAGATGCATAAAGACACAGCTTATATAGTCAGAGAATAATGTCAGATGTTTACAGGTAATCTTTCTAACTGCCATTTATCACACTTCGGCAGAGAGATAATCACAGCAATCAAAGGTGTGAATGGTCTCCAAACAGGTCAGTCAGGAAAACATTACATCACAGAACAATGAGGTGGGGTCACGAGGGGTCAAATGTTGCAGATGCTGGGGTCTGTGAGAAAAACAAAAAAACAGACAAAAAACATTTTTTTTGCTGGAAATCACAGCAGGTCCGGCCGCATCTGTGTAGAGAGAACAAGCCAATGACGACTCAAGTCTGGATGACCCTACGTCAGGTGGGGTTACATGTAGCGTGACATGAACCCAAGATCCCGGTTCAGGCTGTCCTCATGGGTGCGGAACTTGGCTATCAGTTTCTGCTCGACGATTTTGCATTGTCGTGTGTCTCGAAGGCCGCCTTGGAGAATACTTACCCGAAGATCGGAGGCTGAATGTCCTTGACTGCTGAAGTGTTCCCCGACTGGGAGGGAACACTCCTGCCTGGCGATTGCTGCGCGGTGTCCGTTCATCCGTTGTCGCAGTGTCTGCATGGTCATCCAGACTCGAGTCGTCATTGGCTTGTTCTCTCTACACAGATGCGGCCGGACCTGCTGTGATTTCCAGCAAAAAAAATGTTTTTTGTCTGTTTTTTTGTTTTTCACACAGACCCCAGCATCTGCAACATTTGACCCCTTGTGACCCCACCTCATTGTTCTGTGATGTAATGTTTTCCTGACTGACCTGTTAGGACACCATTCACACCTTTGATTGCTGTGATTATCTCTCTGCCGAGGTGTGATAAATGGCAGTTAGAAACATTACCTGTAAACATCTGACATTCTCTGACTATGTAACCTGTGTCTTTATGCATCTCTCCACTTCACCTGACGAAGGAGCAGCGCTCCGAAAGCTTGTGACTTCAAATAAAGCTGTTGGACTATAACCTGGTGCTGTGTGACTTCTTACATCTTTTATAATGGACATCCCCACGACTGATGTCAGGCTTACCGGTCCATAATTCCCCGTTTTCTCTCTACCACCTTTTTTAAATAGTGGTGTTACATTAGCTACCCTCCAATCCATGGGAACTGTTCCAGAGTCTATAGAATTTTGGAAGATGACCAGCAATGCATCTACTATTTCTAGGGCCACTTCCTTAAGTACCCTAGGATGTAGATTATCAGGCCCTGGGGATTTATCGACCTTCAATCCCATCAATTTCCCTAACACCATTTCCCTACAAATACTGATTTCATTCAGTTCCTCTCTCTCATTAGACCTTATGTCCTCCGACATCTCTAGGAGGTTATTTGTATCCTCCTTTGTGAAGACAGAACCAAAGTATGTATTTAATTGGTCTGCCATTTCTTTGTTCCCCATTATAAATTCCCCTGATTCTGACTGCAAGGGACCTACGCTTGACTTCACCAGTCTTTTTCTCTTCACATATCTATAGAAGCTTTTACAGTCAGTTTTTATGTTCCCAGCAAGCTTACTCTCGTACTCTATTTTTCCCCTCTTAATTAATCCCTTTGTTCTCCTTTGCTGAATCTTAAACTGCTCCCAATCCCCTCAGGTTTGCTGCTTTTTCTGGCCAATTTATAGGTCCTCTCCTTGGATCTTATGCTATCCCTAATTTCCCCTGTTAGCCACAGTTGAGTCACCTTTTTTGTTTCATTTTTATGCCAAACAGGGATGAACAAATTCTGTAGTTCATCCATGCGATCTTTAAATGTTTGCCATTGCCTATCCACCATCAACCCTTTAAGTAACATTCCCCAATCCATCCTAGCCAACTCACGCCTCATACCATCGTAGTTTCCTTTATTTAAATTCAGGACCCTAGTCTCTGAGTCAAATACTTCACTCTCCATCTTAATGAAGAATTCTATCATATTATGATCGCTCCTCCTCAAGGGGCCTCGCACAACAAGATTGCTAATTAATCCTTTCTCATTACAGTCCAAGATGGCCTGATCTCTAGTTGGTTCCTCAACATATTGGTCCAGGAACCATCCCGTATACACTCTAGGAATTCCTCTTCCACAGTATTGTTATTAATTTGGTTAGCCCAATCTATATGTAGATTAAAGTCACCCATGATAACTGCTGTGCCCTTATTGCACGCGTCTCTAATTCCCCGTTTAATGCCATCCCCAACCTCGGCATTACTGTTTGGGGGTCTGTATACAACTCCCACTAACGTTTTCTACCCCTTGGTATTTCTCTGCTCTACCCATACAGATTCCACATCATCAGAGCTAATATCCTTCCTTACTATTGTGTTAATCTCCTCTTTAACCAGCAATGCTACCCCACCTCCTTTTCCTTTTTGCCTGTCTTTCCTGAATATTGAATACCCCTGGATGTTGAATTCCCAGCCTTGGTCACCCTGGAGCCATGTCTCCATAATCCCAATTATATCATATCCGTTTACATCTATTTGTGCAGCTAATTCATCCACCTTATTACGAATGCTCCTCGCATTAAGACTATGATTTTCTAAGTACCCTATTACCACTTCCTTAATAATGGATTTCAGCACTTTCCCGACGACTGATATTAGGCTAACTGGCCTGTCGTTCCTGGTTTTCTCTCTCCCTCCTTTCTTGAATAGCGGGGTTACATTTGGTACCTTCCAATCCGTTGGGACCTTTCCTGAATCTAGGGAATTTTAGAAGATCACAACCAATGCATCCACAACTCTGCAGCCACCTCTTTTGGAACCCTAGGATGTAAGCCATCAGGTCCAGGGGGATTTGTCAGCTTTTAGTCCCATTAGTTTCTCAAGTACTTTTTTCCCTACTGATACTAATTACTTAAGTTCCTCGCTCTCATTAGCTCCTTGGTTCCCCACTATTATTGGTATACCTTTTGTGTCTTCTACTGTGAAGACAGATACAAAATATTTATTTAAAGCCTCTGCCATTTCCTTGTTCCCCAATATAATTTCTCCTGCCCCAGCCTCTAAGGGACCAACGTCACTGTGCAGCCTCACATATGAAGAATGAGCTGCTGGAGCACCAACAGGGAGGGGCCGTGCCTTTGGGAGAAGGTGAAAGAAACCAAGTTAAACTAACTTTGTACAGTACGATGTTGTCATGGTTATGTTACTGGACTAATCCAGAGAACGCGAGTTCAAATCCCACCACGGCAGTGTGACAGTTTGAATTTGTCTCATAAAAAGAAAGCTGGAAATAAAAAAGCTGGTCTCAGTAAAAGTGGCCGTGAAGCTGTCGGATTGTCATACCCAACTGGTTCACTAATGTCCTAAAAACCTGCCGTCCTTACCTGGTCTGGCCTATACGTGACTCCAGTATACCTGCATGGTTGACTCGTAACTGCCCTCTGAAGTGGCCAAGCAAGCCACTCCGTTGTACGAGAGGAGGGCAATAAATGCTGGCCTTGTCGGCGACGCCTTCATCCCGAGAGGGAATCATTTTTTTTAAAGTTGTGTTTTGTTTTCCTGGAAAGTTGATATTTGAAAAGAGTGGAGATTGTGGGTGGGCGTGCCAGTGCGAGCTCACCACTGAGACAATTCACTCCAATCTCATTCCCCTGCTCCTTCCCAGTAGCCCATTAATATATTTTCTGTTAAATGTTGTGAATGACTTGGCTGACGAGCACACATTCAAAAAGAGTGGTAAAAGCCCATCAGGCCCACTCCATTCAGACGCTGCACCCGTACACATCATTCACCCACCCCCTAATCACGTCAGCAGGCAATGCAGTCCGTATTCTACTAACTTGTATCAAAAATGTTCTTGCTTCTTCCTTTATGCTGAAAGATTGTGGGTGGGTGCTCACGCTGATGTTTACAATTGTTTCCCCCCCCCCACCCTTGGAACGGGTAGAAGCCGAGACAGAAGCTACAGGTCACACCGCTCATACAGCAGAAGCGATCGGAGTTACTCTCGCCATCGGAGCCACAGCGAGAGCAGCAGGTACAGCTGATGGACGGAACCCAGTCTCTCTCCTCGCGGAACGTTTTCCTTCTTTACCTGCCCGATTCAGAACTATTTATTGGTGACTGATTCATTAGAGCCATTACTTTAAACAGCGGGGAAAAACTGCAGTGAAGCAACTCTGCGCACGGATATTACAGCAGTTGGTGGGGCGGGGGCGGGGTGTTTTGATTTTTCTTTTTTTGCAAAAGTAATGAATTAAACTCTTTACAGCTCTTGCTGAGAGGAAATGTAATTTGTATCTGCAGTTTTGTATGTAAGCAATAACATTTACCTTTAATATGTACTGTACTTAACTGCATTATTCTGTCATAGTTTAAGGGGG
Organism: Somniosus microcephalus; assembly: GCF_052327205.1. Classification (NCBI taxonomy): domain Eukaryota; kingdom Metazoa; phylum Chordata; class Chondrichthyes; order Squaliformes; family Somniosidae; genus Somniosus; species Somniosus microcephalus. The sequence continues at coordinate 23,175,762 of NC_140991.1, forward strand.
GGCGGGAAAGTAAATTTTCATACATTCTACCTGGTCTCTGTTCATTTTTGTGTTCAACCCTGTCTATTAAAAGGGTTCATATCAAAAGAATTAAAAATGTATATTTTAAAAGAGAGTGTTGAAATGATTTAAATATATCCATATAGTGATTGCTGTGTGATTGAAGTCTGACATATCACAGAATCATATCATTTTCAGCACAGAGAGAAATCAGTCAGCCCATTGGACCTGTGCCAGTGTAAGCTTACCAGCAGATCTACTCCAATCTCATTCCCCTGCCCCTTCCCTGTAGTCCTTTAATATATTTTCTCTTAAATAAGAACATAAGAAATAGGAGCAGGAGTAGGCCATTCAGCCCCTCAAGCCCCCATTCAATAAGATCATGGCTGATTTTCGACCTCAACTCCACTTTACTGCACTATCCTCATATCTCTTGATTCCCTTAAAATCCAAAAATCTATCATAGAAACATAGAAGACAGGAGCAGGAGTAGGCCATTTGGCCCTTCGAGCCTGCTCCGCCATTCAATGAGATCATGGCTGATCATCCAAATTCAGTACCCTGTCCCTGCCTTCTCCCCATATCCCTTGATCCCTTTAGCCTCAAGAAATATATCTAACTCTTTCTTGAATATATTTAATGAACTGGCCTCCACCGCCCTCTGTGGCAGAGAATTCCACAGGTTCACCACGCTCTGGGTGAAGAAATTCCTCCTCATTTCAGTCCTAAATGGCTTACCCCTTATCCTTAGACTATGACCCCTGGTTCTGGACTCCCCGGCCATCAGAAGCATCCTTTCTGCATCTAGTCTGTCCAGACCTGACAGAATTTTATAGGTTTCGATGAGATCCCCTCTCAATCTTCTAAACTCCAGTGAGTATAAGCCCAATTGACACAATCTCTCCTCGTACGTCATTCCTGCCATCCCAGGTATCAGCCTGGTGAATCTTCGCTGCACTCCCTCCATGGCAAGAACGTCCTTCCTCAGGTAAGGTGACCAAAACTGCACACCTGCACACTGCGGTCTCACCAAGGCCCTGTACAACTGCAGCAAGACATCCTTGTTCTTGTACTCGAACCCTCTTGCTACGAAGGCCAACATACCATTTGCCTTCTTAACCGCCTGCTGCACCTGCATGCTTACCTTCAGCGACTGGTGCACAAGAACACCCAGGTCTCTCTGCACTTCCTCTTCTCCCAATCTATTGCCATTCAAATAATAATCTGCCTTCCTGTTTTTGCCACCAAAGTGGATAACCTCACATTTATCCACATTATAGTGCATTTGCCATGTTTCTGCCCAATCACCCAACCTGTCCAAATCATACTGGAGTTTCATGACATCCTCCTCACAGCATACCCTCCCACCCAGCTTTGTGTCATCTGCAAATTTGGAGATATTACATCCAATTCCCTCATTCAGATCATTAATATATATTGTGAACAGCTGGGGTCCTAGGACCGATCCTTGCGGTACCCCACTAGTCACTGCCTGCCACTCGGAAAACGACCCGTTTATTCCAACTCTTTGCTTTCTGTCTGCCAACCAGTTCTCTATCCAAGTCAATACCTTGCCCCCAATCCCATGTGTCTTAATTTTGCTCTTATGCGGGACCTTATCGAAAGCCTTTGATCTCTGTCTTGAATATACTCAATGACTGAGCCTCCACAGCCCTCTGGGGTAGAGAATTCCAAAGATTCACCACCCTCTTTGAGTGAAGAAATTTCTCCTCCTCTCAGTCCTAAAGGGCCGACCCCTTATTCTGAGACTGACCCCTGGTTCTAGGCTCCCCAACCAGGGAAAACATCCTCCCTGCATCGACCCTGTCAAATCCTGTAAGAATTTTGTATGTTTCAATGAGATCACCTCTCATTCTTCTAAACTCTAGAGAACAACCCGATAGAACCCCCTGCCCAACGTTCCCGCTAAGTTGCGTGGCCGCGCAGTTGTCTCGAGGTCCCGCACAGGCCGCTTACCAACTTTTAAATGGGAGATTCTGCGCATGCGTGACATTCTTCTAGGGCAGGAATTTAACTCACGAGTCGGGTTGGAGGCGGGACTACAACTTTCAGGGTTGTAGTCCCGCCTCCATCGAGATGCGGCCAGTCCACGCGATTTTAACTTGATTGACCTTGTTGAGCCCGCCCAGCGGGCTCAGCAGGCCAATTAAGGGCCACCCGGCAACAGGTGACGTCACAGACTGAAATTTCAGCGTTTCACAGCTGTTTGAAGCTGTCAAACACTGACAGTCTTACTTCTAACATGAGTCCTTCTCCACAGACTCAGTTGGAAATCTCTCCTGCACAGAAAGCTGCAGGCTGTCACTTTTGACAGTTCGCAGCCATTCTGCTTTCTGTGCCGGTGAGATGAGGGATTCCCGGAACCTAAAGGAAGGAAGGCTGAAAAGGTAAGAAAAGGTATGTAAAACTTATTTAATCACTTTAGACACACCAAACACACTTATCTCTGCACTCATGCACACATCACTCACCTGAACACAGACATCTCGACCCCTCCGAGTCCTTCATCCCGACGGCCCGCCTCCTCTAACTTGGCGTGGTTTGGAGCCGTCGGGAATCCCACACTTCAACATCAAAAATAGGGATTAGGCTAAAAACTGCCTGTTAACAGGCAGCTAATTGGCACTAATCCCTTCCCGTCTCGGGGAGGTGGGTCCCAGTGCGAGGTGGGTACCCGCCTCCTTTGAAACTGGCATGGAGGCGGGTTTGGGTGCGGGAAGGGGTTGGGACCCCTGATTTCGGGATTTTAACCCCCCGCACGCCTCCAATCCCGACTCCACGGCACAATGAAAATCCTGCCCCTAAACTCTGGAGAATACAGGCCTAGTCTATTCAATCTGTCCTCATAGGACAACCCATCCCAGGAATCAAGTCTGGTGAGCCTTCATTGCACTCAATCTATAGCAAGTATATCCTTCCTAAGGTAAGGAGACCAAAACTGTACACAATACTCCAGGTGTGGTCTCACCAGGGCCCTATAGAATTGCAGTAAGATGTCTTTAATCTTGTACTCCAATCCTCTTGTAATAAAGGCCAACATACCATTTGCTTTCCTAATTGCTTGCTGACACCCAGGTCCCTCTGAACACCAACGTTTCCCAATCTCTCACCATTTAAAAAATACTCTGCTTTTCTATTTTTCCTACCAAAGTGGATAACTTCACATTTCACCACATTATATTCCATTTGCCATCGTCTTGCCCATTCACCTAGCTTTTCTACATCCCCTTGAAGCCTCTTTGCATCATCCTCACAACTTACATACCCACCCAGCTTTGTATCATCAGCAAACTTGGATATATTACATTTGGTTCCCTCATCCAAATCATTGATGTAGATTGTGAATAGCTGAGGCCCAAGCACTGATCCTTGCGGTACCCCACTAGTTACAGCCTGCCAACCCGAAAATGACCTGTTTATTCCTACTCTGTTTTCTGTTCATTAACCAATCCTCAATCCATGCTAGTATATTACCCCCAATCCCATGAGCACTAATTTTGTTTAATAACCTCTTGTGTGGCACCTTATCGAAAGCTTTCTGAAAATCCAAATACACCACACCCACTGGTTCCCCCTTATCTATTCTGCTAGTTACAACCTCAAAAACTCTAACAGATTCGTCGAACATGATTTCCCTTTCATAACTCCGTGTTAACTCTGCCCAATCCTATTATTATTTTCTAAGTGCCCTGTTACCACGTCCTTAATAATAAATTCTAGCATTTTCCCTACTACTGATGTCAGGCTAACTGGTCTGTAGTTCCCCATTTTCTCTCTCCCTCCTTTCTTAAATGGTGGGGTTACATTTGCTACCTTCCAATCCGCGGGAACCGTTCTTGAATCTATGGAATTTTGGAAAATGACAACTAATGCATCCACTATCTCTATAGCCACCTCTTTCAAAACCCTAGGATGTAGGCCATCTACTCCAATCTCATTCCCCTGCCCCTTCCCTGTAGACCTTTAATATATTTTCTCTTAAATAAGAACATAAAAAATAGGAGCAGGAGTAGGCCATTCAATAAGATCATGGCTGATCTTCAACCTCATCTCCACTTTCCTGCGCTATCCCCATATCCCTTGATTTCCCTAGAGTCCAAAAAAACCTATCGCTTTCCGCCTTGAATATACTCAACGACTCAGCATACCCCTTTGGGGCAGAGAATTCCAAAGATTCGCAACCCTCTGAGTGAAGAAATTCCTCCTCATCTCAGTCCTAAATAGCCGACCCCTTATTCTGAGACTTTGACCCCTAGTTCTAGACTCGCCATCCAAGGGAAACATCCTCCCTGCATCTACCCTGTCAAGCCCTGTAAGAATTTTGTATGTTTCAATGAGATCACCTCTCATTCTTCTAAACTCCAGAGAGTATAGGTTCAATCTCTCCTCATAGGACAACCCTCTACTGACTACCCAACATAACTAGCAAATGGTTCTGTGCAGTTCATTTTCAGTTATGTGAAATTGGGTTACTCAGAGGTGGTGGACTATACACTCTGATTAAAAATGCTTATTTTGTATGATATACCCATTTTCAGCTGTATTAATAAATGATTATTAATGACTATCTCCAACAAGCGAGAGTTTAACCACCGCCCTTGACATTCAACGGGATTACCATCACCGCATCCCTCACCATCAACATCCTGGGGGTCATCATTGACCAGTAACTTAATTTAACATAAATACTGTGGCAACAAGAGTGGGTCAGAGGCTGGGTATTCTGTGACGAGTATCTCGCATCCTGATTTCCCCAAAGCCTTTCCACCATCTACAAGGCACAAGTCAGGAGTGTGATGGAATACTCTCCACTTGCCTGGATGAGTGCAGCTCCAACAACACTCAAGAAGCTCGACGCCATCCAGGACAGAGCAGCCCGCTTGATTGGCACCCCATCCACCACCTTAAACATTCACTCCCTCCACCACCGGCGGCACCGTGACTGCAGTGTGTACCATCTACAAGATGCACTGCAGCAACTCGCCAAGGCTTCTTCGGCAGCACCTCCCAAACCCGCGACCTCTACCACCTAGAAGGACAAGAGCTGCAGGCGCATGGGAACACCACCGCCTCCAAGTTCCCCTCCAAGTCGCATACCATCCTCACTTAGAAGTATATCGCCGATCCTTCATCGTCGCTGGGTCAAAATCCTGGAACTCCCTACCTGACAGCACTGTGGGAGTACCATCACCACACGGACTGCAGCGGTTCAAGAAGGCAGCTCACCACCACCTTCTCAAGGGCAATTAGGGATGGGCAATAACTGCTGGCCTTGCCCACATCCCATAAACGAATAAAAATAAATAAATAAATAAAGCTGCACCAGGTTACCACTCCTAAATATATTGTGGAATTTTTTTTAAAGCAAAACTTTTTTTTATAAAATGTTGCCGGATTGCACTGGTTCACTGCCAATTTTATGTTTGGCGAAATGCAAATGAGTGGAAGCGTGGGTGGGGGGGGGGGGGTGGAGAACACTTCTTAAAACCTAGCGCAATTTGCTTCCAGATCGCCAATTGCAACCAAAGCGGAAACTACCCCATGTTGTGTTTTTCACATTTTAAATGGAAATAGTGTGAGAATATGACATTGCATTTGTTTTATACACAATGACACTTATTCTTTGAAAGGTGAGAGAAATACTGTGGATTTTGACACTGGTCAGACCCCAACTTCTCTTTCATTAATGAGTAGCCTGTGGATTTTTACAAATGTATCTTCTGTAGTAAAGGCACCTAAGGTGTCAGCCGTGGCCCAGTGGGTAGCACTGTCGCCTCGGGGTCAGAGGGTTACAGGTTCAATCCCACTCCAGAGACTTGAGCACAAAATCTAGGCCAATACTCCAGTGTGGTACTGAGGGAGCGCTGCACTGTCGGAGGTGCCGTCTTTCAGTTAAGACGTTAAACTGAGCCTGCCCCTCGGGTGGATGTAAAAGATCCCACAGCACTATTTCGAAGAAGAGCAAGGGAGTTCTCCTCAGTGTCCTGGCCAATATTTATCCCTCACCCAACATCACCAAAGACACGTTATCTGGGTCATTATCACAATGCTACTTGTGTGGGATCTTGCTGTGTGCACATTGGCTGCCGCATTTCCTACATTACAACAGTGACTACAATTCAAATAGTACTTCATTGGCTGTAAAGCGCTTTGGGACGTCCTGAGCTCTTGAAAGGTGGTATGTAGATGCAAGTTCTTTCTTTACTGACTCCAATAATTTACTAACTTCAGTTGAAGTTGGAGTGTGGCCATTGCCATTCTTTTTCAAAGAAATATTTTAACTTTATTCATTGTTTTTCTATTTTGCTTTTTGAATTATTGTTTTTTAAGTACTGACCTCATTAAGGAAATCCGCTGGCCAACACTGTGGGAGAGCTGAATTAAAGTACAAGAATGTGGTCTGATGACATTGTTAGTATATGCACTGCCCAGTGTACAATTGAGCCATGGGGACTAGGAAGGCTCCAGATTCTATCCCTGGTCTGTGCCGTTACTCACGAGTCCTGGTCGGTATCTGGTGACTCCTGCCAGAAAGTGCACATGACGTTGGGTGAGAACGGGATGAGTTGTAATTGCAGGACCTCTCCGGTCAAATAGCCTGCTTGCAGACTGGATGCAGAAAGGATGTTCCCGATGGTCGGGGAGTCCAGAACCAGGGGTCACAGTCTAAGGATAAGGGGTAAGCCATTTAGGACTGAGATGAAGAGGAATTTCTTCACCCAGAGAGTGGTGAACCTGTGGAATTCTCTACCACAGAAGACAGTTGAGGCCAATTCATTAAATATATTCAAGAAGGCGTTAGATATATTTCTTAAGGCTAAGCGATATGGGGAGAAAGCAGGGACAGGGTACTGAATCTAGATGATCAGCCATGATCTCATTAAATGGAGGAGCAGGCTCGAGGGGCCAAATGGCCTACTCCTGCCCCTATCTTCTATGTTTCTGCAGTTGCTGTTTAGGCACACACGTTAATAAATGGGCCCTTGGGTGCGATACTGCAGGGAGATGATTGTCTGATAAATGCTCAAGTTGGTGTGGTAATGTAATGGCTGCTTTTATTCCAGACTCTCTGGAACGGTCACTTTAGATATCTTCTATCTATCTATATATATATAAAAGGAAGGATAGTCTGTCTGTCTGTCTGTCCGGGCATCACTCAAAAGTTATAGAGCGTACCTACACATATGTTATATCAAAAGAAAGCTTATGATTAGGGGACTCTACTAGGCGTCTACTTTTTGGTGAGACAAAAATTGTTCGGACAGTAGACAAAAAACGGGAAAAAATCCGCTCATTGGCGGTTGACCAATCCTACCGCTCATTAGCGTTGAGTGACATGATGGTTGACCAATCCTACAGTTCAGTGACCTGATGGTTGACCAATCAGTGCGTCACGGGGGGCGTTTCATGGCGTTTGTGGGCGGGGCCTAATCCTTCAAACTGCCGTTACTGAGGTGAGTGGCGGCCATTACAGACCGGCCGGGCCTGAAGCTTAAAAAATTTCTCTCTCTCTCTCCTTCGCCCCCCCCCCCCTCTCTCTCTCCTCTTCCCTCTCCTTCCCTCTCTCTCTCTCTCCTTCCCCCTCTCTCTTGCCGTGAGTGCGGGACCGGGAAAACCGGGGCTTTCACACGAGCCATCCCCGACCGATATCGGACACGGGAGTCCGGAGCGAAAGACGTTCCACTGCCGCCCGGCCAACCGGGTCCAAAGGCCCGCCGCGTTAACCATGAGGAACCCCGGGCTCGCTTCGGAGCGATGGGCACCCGGACTCCCGGTGTCGGATATGCTCCGTTCTGGTACCGTGGTGAGTCGGAGGGAGAGGAGAGGGGGGGGGGAGAGAGAGGGGCTGGGAGAGACGGGCAGGGAGAGAGAGGGGGCGGGGGAGAGCGGGTGAGGGAACTTCCCGCCGACCTCACAGAATGGCGGCCGCCCTTCTCCCACCCCAGTCTCTCTCTCTCCCCCCCCAGTCAGTCTCTCTCTCTTCCCCCCCCCAGTCTCTCTCTCTCTCTCCCTCCCCCCCAGTCTCTCTCTCTCTCTCCCCCCCAGTCTCTCTCTCTCTCTCTCTCCCCCCCCAGTCTCTCTCCCCCCCAGTCAGTCTCTCTCTCTCTTCCCCCCCAGTCTCTCTCTCTCTCTCTCTCCCCCCCAGTCTCTCTCTCTCTCTCTCTCCCCCCCAGTCTCTCTTCTCCCCCCAGTCTCTCCCCCCCCAGTCTCTCTTCTCTCTCCCCCCCCCAAGTCTCTCTCTTCCCCCCCCCCCGTCTCTCTCTTCCCCCCCCCCCCCGTCTCTCTCTTCCCCCCCAGTCTCTCGATTCCCGGGCCTCTCTTCCCCCCCCCCAGTCTCTCTCTTTCCCTCTCTCTCTCTCTCCTTCCCACACAGACAGACAAACTCATTTATATATATATAAAAATTATTTCTACTTTTTTCATAACAACATGCCCTCAAAAAACCCTCGGCACCGCCGGGCACTCCAGCTAGTAACCAATGTAAGAGGAGACACTGGTGTGTCATTGCTGCAGTACACATACTCCCCTGCGGGGCCTCTCTAGTGTTCAGTTACACTACGATCAGTTGTCACCTATGAAACTGCTGCAGCCTTGAGGGGGTGGGGTTCGCAGATAATGTTGTGGTTATGGCACTGGACTAGCACCCTAGAGGACACGAGTTCATAATTGGCAAGAAATTAAAGACTCGGGATGTTCCAAAGTGCTTTACAGCCAGTGGAGTCACTGCTGTAATGTGGGAAACGCGGCAGCCAATTTGCAGACACCAAGCTCCCACAAACAGCAGTGTGATCATGACCAGATCATCTGTTTGAATGATGTTGGGTGGGGGGTAAATGTTGGCCCAGGACACCGGGGAGATCGCCCCTGCTCTTTTACGTCCACCTGAGAGGGCAGACGGGGCCTCGGTTTAACGTCTCATCCAAAAGACCGCGCCTGGAGTAGTCGGCCTGGATTTTCTGCTCAAGTCTCCGGAGTGAAACTTGAAACCCCCAACCTTCTGACTCGAGGCGAGAGCGCTAACCACTGAGCCACGGCTGCCACCGTGAATTCAACAAATCTGACCACTGGTGGTCTAGCACTAGAAGACCATGAAAGCTTGTGTGTTGTAAAAACCCAATCGGTAAGCAGACCTGCCACTCCTGCCCAGTCGAGCCTGTTTATGACATTGAAATGGCTTAACAATCCATTCCATTGTACAGAGCCGACCTCATGGCAACTGGGGCGAGAGAATAAACACGTTGCCTACATCCTATGAACAAATAATATTTAAAAAAACAATGCATGCATATGGGTGAAACTATTGCTCTGGGGTGCCCACTCTGCAGTACACTCCTCACTTTTTAGCCTAAAACTTGTCAAAAAACAGCATGCAAAAAGCACATGGGATTGGGGGTAAGGTACTGACTTGGACAGAGAACTGGTTGGCAGACAGGAAGCAAAGAGTTGGAATAAACGGGTCTTTTTCCGAGTAGCAGGCAGTGACTAGTGGGGTACCACAGGGATCGGTGCTAGGACCCCAGCTATTCACAATATATATTAATGATCTAGACGAGGGAACTAGATGTAATATCTCCAAGTTTGCAGATGACACAAAGCTGGGTGGGCGTGTGTGCTGTGAGGAGGATGCAGAGAAACTCCAGTACGATTTGGACAGGTTGGGTAATTGGGCAGAGGCAGTATAATGTGGATAAATGCGAGGTTATCCACTTTGGTGGCAAAAACAGGAAGGCAGATTATCTGAATGGCAATAGATTGGGAAAAGGGGAAGTGCAACGAGACCTGGGTGTCCTTGTGCACCAGTCGCTGAAGGTAAGCATGCAGGTGCAGCAGGCGGTTAAGGAGGCAAATGGTATGTTGGCCTTCATAGTAAGAGGATTCGAGTACAGGAGCAAGGATGTCTTGCTGCAGTTGTACAGGGCCTTGGTGAGACCACACCTTGAGTATTGTGTGCAGTTTTGGTCACCTTATCTGAGGAAGGATGTTCTTGCCATGAAGGGAGTGCAGTGAAGATTCACCAGACTGATACCTGGGATGGCAGGAATGACGTATGAAGAGAGATTGGGTCGATTGGACTTGTATTCGCTGGAGTTTAGAAGAATGAGAGGTGTCGGACAGGAGGAATGGTGGAAAATGGAATGGCGGCGCGCACAGACGCAGTGGCTTTGCTTCTCCCAGGACGGTGCTATTTACGTTTAATGTTAATGTTATTTGTACTGGACTCATGGGAGCTTGCAAGATCACATTTCGCTGTTCATGTACTTGTGCATTGTACAATGACAATAAAGTTGAATTATTATTATCTCATTGAAACGTATAAAATTCTAACAGGAATAGACAGACTAGATGCAGGAAGGATGTTCCCGATGGTCGGGGAGTCCAGAACCAGGGGTCACAGTCTAAGGATAAGGGGTAAGCCATTTAGGACAGAGATGAGGAGGAATTTCTTCACCCAGAGAGTGGTGAACCTGTGGAATTCTCTGCCACAGAGGGCGGTGGAGGCCAGTTCATTAAATATATTCAAGAAAGAGTTGGATATATTTCTTAAGGCTAAAGGGATCAAGGGATATGGGGAGAAAGCAGGGACAGGGTACTGAATTTGGATGATCAGCCATGATCTCATTAAATGGCAGAACAGGCTCGAGGGGCCGAATGGCCTACTCCTGCTCCTCTTTCTCTTTTCTAAAAGGAATTCTGACAATGACGCTCAGTTTTTACACAAGAATATAGGCCTGAAAAAAACATTCAGCCACTTTGTCCCTGTGTCAGGATCTGCACTCACCATTGTTGTTCTCTCACCCCAAGTGGACATCATGAGCTAGATTTTCCTGGAGCCATGAGGCGGGCTTTTAGGCATGTGGGGGGGGGGGAAATCCCGAATTCGGGGGTCCCAACACCATCCTGCCCAAAACCCTGCCCCACGCAACTTTCAGGGGCGGCGGGTACCCGCCCCGCACTGGGACCCGCCAAAACCAGGCGGGAAGGGATTAGTGCCAATTAGCCTAATCCCTATTTTGAGGGGTTTCGTGTGGGATTCCCGACGGCTCCAAACCACGCCAGGTTAGAGCAGGCGGGCCGTCGGGTTGAAGGAGTTGGAGGGGTCGCGATGTTGGTGCTCAGGTGAGTGATGGGTGCATGAGTGCAAAGGTAAGTGTGTTTGGCGTGTCTAAAGTGTGTAAAGAATTTTTACTTACCTTAACAGCCTTTCTTCCTGTAGGCGTCGGGAGCCCATCACTCAGCCGGCACTTAAAGCTGAACGGCTGCGATCTGTGAAAAGTGACAGCCTTCAGCTTTGAGTGCTGCTGAGAGTTCTAACTGAGTCTGTGCAGAAGGACTCAGCTTAGAACTCAGACTGTCAGTGTTTGACAGCTTCAAACAGCTGTGAAACACTAGTACGATAGCAAAATACTGCAGATGCTGGAAATCCGAAATAACAGCAGAAAATGCTGGAAAAACTCAGCAGGCCAGGCAACATCCGTGGAGAGAAATTAGAGTCGACGTTTTGGGTCTAACCCTTTTTCAAAACTGGAAAGGAAATGAAATAGATCGAAGGCAGGGCTGTGATAGAACAAAAGAAGTAAAGAGACATTAAGAGGTATTCAAAACCAGACCAGATGGTAATAGGACAGTGGAGACAAAAGACGGCAAGATTAGGTGTGAAGTGTACTGGCAGGATGGGAGACAGTTGCCGTGAGGGAGAGAGGAAAAAAAAGGAAAGTGGGGGGCGGGGGGAGGGAAGATCCGAAACACTGATATTTCATCTGTCATCTGCTGGGCGGGCTCAACAAGGTCAATCAAGGGAAAATCGCGCGGATTGGCCAGACGTCGAAGTAGGCGGGTCAAAAACTCGAAAGTTGTAGACCCGCCTTCTTCCCGACAGCTTCGGGAAAATTACCCCCATGTGAGGATAGGAATGGCCATGGGTGTGACGACCCACCTCCTCATTCCCTTTCCTCCAGCAATTGCAGCAGAAACGTGTTAGCATGTCGACATTGGGAGAGTGCAAGATGGACTCTGGTTACGATGCCCTCCACAGTCGAATAGCCCGACGACACGTGAAGACTGGAAGTTCACCAGCAGCCACGGAATTGTGCCCCAATAAGGGAGAAAACAGAAAGGGGAACATTTAAAAAGAAAACATTTACCTCCTCGCTTCTAACCTCAATGAAAACCCAACTGAGATAGTCGAGGGAGACCTTTCAACTCGGTGAATCAAACACCTGACCACAACCAATGATGGTTTTCCCAAAAATTCCTGCCCAAATCAGAGGAGATTAACCTTTTTAACGCTGGTTTTGTCTTCCCCGTAATTACATAGGAACAGGAGGAGGCCATTCAGCCCCTCAAGCCTGTTCTGCCATTCAATTAGATCATGGCGGATCTGTATCTTAACTCCATCTACCCGCCTTGGTTCCGTAACCCTTAATACCCTTCCCTAACAAAAATCTTATCAATCTCAATTTTGAAATTTTCAATTGACCCCTCCAGCCTCAACAGCTTTCTGGGGGAGAGTTCATGATTTCCACTGCCCTTTGTGAGGAAGTGCTTTCTGACATCATCCCTGAACGGCCTACCTTTAATTTTAAGATTATGTCCCCTTGTTCTGGACTCCCCCCACCAGATTCGTTGAGTATATTCAAGGCTGAGATCAATTGCTTTTTGGACTCTTGGGGAATCAAGGGATATGGGGATCGGGCAGGAAAGTGGAGTTGAGGTTGAAGATCAGCTATGATCTTACTGAATGGTGGAGTAGGCTTGAAGGGCCATATGGCCTACTCCTCCTAATTCTTATGTTCAGAGGAAATAGTTTTACTCTATCTACTGTATCAAATCCTTTAATCATCTTAAACACCTCAATTAAATCATCCCTTAATCTTATTTATGCGGAAGTATAGAAGCCTCATCCATGCAACCTGTCCTCATAACTTATGATAATTTACGATCTGAATTGCCGGTTAAGTCTCCCTACCCAAAGATTCTCTTATGCGTCCCTCTGATTTCCAACCAGATCCCTTGTACCCATTACATAAAAGGGACCAGGTTTCGTCCCTGAAACCGTCTCCGTTTTGCTGGTTTCTTTTCTTGGTGCTGGGGTACATTTTGGCCAAAGGTCGGCAGCTGGCAGGAGGTTCTCAAGCGGCAGCACTCGTAACATCGCCGCAAGTCCCAAGCAGTCTCAGCCTTCAACACTCCTAGTGATATAAAGATAGGATTTCCAAATCTCAGCCCATTCAGTGCTCGTATTAAAATAGCGGCGTCATTTAAATATCTCCTGCACCTTTCTATGATGGAGTAAGCCTTCAGTTCAAAGGAAACATGGTTAACAACTGAACAACACCAGGGGTTTTTTTTAATCTGTGTTTGTAAAATGGGTCATTTATGCAGGGTGACATAGAAACATAGAACGACACATCAAAAAATAGGAGCAGGAGTCGGCCATTCGGCCCTTCCAGCCTGCTCCGCCATTCAATATGATTATAGCTGATCCTCTATCTCAATACCATATTACTGCTCTCTCACCATACCCCTTGATGCCTTTTGTGTCTAGAAATCTATCTACTTCTTAAATATATTAAGTGACTTGGCCTCCACAGCCTTCTGTGGTAGAGAATTCCACAGGTTCACCACCCTCAGTGAAGACATTTCTCCTCATCTCAGTTCTAAATGTCCTACCCGCTATCCTGAGACTGTGACCCCTTGTTCTCGAACCCCCCCCCAGCCAGGGGAAACATTCTCCCTGCATCCAGCCTGTCTAGCCCTGTCAGGATTTTATACGTTTCAATGAGATCCCCTCTCATTCTTCTAAACTCCAGTGCCATCTTCACTGGAGAGAAGTAATGGGCATCTTTCGTATGTTTTAATACGTGATCCTGTGATTCTGGCAGTATGATTATTTTCAGAGTAAATGGGTATATTTGATCATCATCAGAACCAAATCCCACTGAAATAACCCCTTCAAAAGGGAAGTGGAGAACTAAAGTACTTGAAGGAGAAAAAATTGCAGTGATATGGGGAACGAGCTGGGGAGTGGGACTAACTGGATTGCTCTTCGAGAGAGAGCCGGCGCAGACTCGATGGGCCAAATGGCCTCCTTCTTGTAATGATATCAGCAAATAGTGATGTTATTTGCCTGTTTGATTATGATGCCTTACCAGCATGTTTCACAGAATCACAGAAACCCCACAATGCAGATAGAGGCCACTTCGGCCCATCGAGCCTGCACCGACACATATCCCACCCGATCCCCGTAACCCCTACACCAACACATATCCCACCCTATCCCCGTAACCCCATGTATTTAATCCCCCTAACACTAAGGGTCAATTTATCATAGCCAATCAACCTAACCCGCACATCTTTGGACTGTGGGAGGAAACCGGAGCACCCGGAGAAAACCCACGCAAACACGGGGAGAATGTGCAAACTCCACACAGACAGTCACCCGAGGCCGGATTCGAACCCGGGTCCCTGGTGCTGTGAGGCCCAGGTATTGATTACTTATGCCTGACCAGCAGAGGTCATGTGAGAGACAAGCAGTTTGGTTTAGTTTCAGTTTTGTTCTAGATGCATCACTAGCATCGTGTCTCCTGTAAAAGCTGTATAAAAGAGTTGAACAAGCTTTAGATTAAAAGTCATTCTCTTTCATAAATGTCTCGTCATTGAACCCACAAAGAAAACAAACACATGGTGTCAGAAGTGGGATTGAAAGAGATGAAGAGAAAAAATCTGAAGTTAAATCAGCTCTCCACAGATTAGCAAGCCAAAAGAGAACATCGTTGCTTACCATTAGAGAATAGCTAACGAAGTGAAAAATGGAAGGTTTACTCCCACCGGCGACGCTTCAGGTGACAGGTAATGTGGCTGAAAATTGGAGGAGATTCAAACAACGTGTAGCGTTGTATTTAGCGGCAATCGGAGCTGACGAGAAAAGTGATAAGAAGAAATCGTCAGTGTTCTTACATGTCGTGGGTGATGAAGCGCTGGAGGTGTATAATAACTTCACATTCGCTGCTAATGGAGACAAAATGAAGCTAGATAAAATAATGGAACAGTTTGAGGCCTACTGCATACCTAAACGTAACGTGACGTTTGAGAGGCACAGATTTTTCACATGTGTACAGAAAACGGGTGAGACTATTGATCAGTATGTGACTGAACTGAGAAACTGAAGCAAAACATGTGAATTTGGGGGACTGACAGACTCGCTGATAAAAGACAGACTGGTGTGTGGTATTCCAGATAATGGTCTAAGGGAAAGACTGCTAAGAGAGCAAGATCTAGACCTGGGAAAAGCCATAGCACTGTGTAGGGCTACAGAGACTGTGAAGTTGCAGGCAAAGGAGCTGTTCAGTGACAATAGCTGCAACGTGGATGCAGCGAGAAAAAACGGATACAAACCGTTTAACAAAAAGAGCGCCAATGTGAAAAAAGAGGCGTGGCCAGCGAACGAAAATGAAAGGGACAATCGAAAGACATGTAGTCGATGCGGTACACAGCATCCACCAAGAAAGTGTCCAGCATATGGTAAAACATGCAATAGTTGCAACAAGAACAACCATTATGCCCGTTGCTGCAAGAACCAAGTGCAACAAAGCAAGGTCCATGCAGTAGATGAAAGCGACATAGAGGAGTTCTATGTAGATGTTGTGTCTGAAAACAAAAAAGAAGAAAGAGACTGGATGTTGACACTAAAAGTGAATGACATGGCAGAGTACTGGAACTGCAGGGCGGAACTATCAGTGGTCGAAGACATCATCTACAAAGGAAGTAAAATAGTTATCCCAAAGAGTCTGAGAAAAGAGATGTTAAAAAAGATCCATGGAGGACATCTGGGAATCGAAAAGTGTAAGAAAAGAGCACGAGAGGTGATGTACTGGCCACGAATCAACCAAGATGTGACAAATGAGGTGTCAAACTGCACAATATGCCTGAAATATCGAGCAAGCAATCCGGTAGAACCACTAAAGCCACACCCAGCGCCAGACAGACCTTACCAGAAGGTAGGCGCTGACCTATTCGTATGTCAAGGGAAGGACTATCTTGTAGTCACAGACTATTACTCCCTGTATCCAGAGGTTTGTAGACTGTACACCACCACTGCAGATGCTGTGATAACATGTATGAAAGCCATATTCTCCAGACATGGCGTGGCAAGTGAGGTCTTCACAGACAACGGACCCCAGTTTTACAATGCAAGTTTCCGACACTTTGCCAAAGAGTGGGACTTTGTCCACACAACGTCAAGTCCTCACTTTCCACAGTCCAATGGTCTAGTGGAAAAATCGGTCCAGACAGTGAAAAGACTGATGTACAAGGCAAAAGACAGTGGAACTGACTTCTACCAGAGCATGCTTGTATACCGCACAACGCCGCTTGAGTGTGGTATGTCACCAGCCCAACTCCTGATGGGACGTCGGCTAAGGTCAAACCTACCCATCCCGGAGAACCTCCTGAAAACAAAAGAGGGGGAGAAAGTGAGGAAGTTCAAAGAGCAACAGAAAGAAAAGCAAAAGTATTACTATGACAGAGGAACACAAAACCTACCTGAACTCCACACTGGTGACCAAGTAAGGTTCAAAGACAAAACAAACACATGGACTCAGAAGGGAACTGTCCTGAGTGAAGTTCAACCAAGATCATACACCATTCAGACAGATGAGGGTGCTGTTCTGAGAAGAAATCGTCGAGATCTTCTCATGGGACCAGCCACAGCAGGTCAAGAGACTGATACTGTTGAACAACCTGATCACACAGCTGAGAACACATCATCTGAGGCAACAACTCAGATTCAAGGACAATCAATCAGAAAATCCTCAAGACACGTGAAGCCTCCTGAGAGACTCATTGAGCAAATTTAAGGACTATTGTTATAGAAGGAAGTAATGTTATCTTACTCTTTCTTCAAGTTCTAGTGTATTGACATATTTCATGTGAACACACAAAGCAAGGTTAAAAAACCTTGATCATGATAATGATAATGTAAGTTCATTAAGTGTTACAGTTAAAATGCAGATTAATACAAAGAAAACATGTTGTTAGTTAAAAGTAAAATACTTTTGTTTTAAGAAAAGGAGATGTAATGATATCAGCAAATAGTGATGTTATTTGCCTGTTTGATTATGATGCCTTACCAGCATGTTTGCAGGTATTGATTACTTATGCCTGACCAGCAGAGGTCATGTGAGAGACAAGCAGTTTGGTTTAGTTTCAGTTTCGTTCTAGATGCATCACTAGCATTGTGTCTCCTGTAAAGCTGTATAAAGAGTTGAACAGACTTTAGATTAAAAGACATTCTCTTTCATAAATGTCTCGTCATTGAACCCACAAAGAAATCAATACACTTCTGTGCTGTACTATTCAATGATTCTGTAAGCCAGTAGGTCACACAGTACGTCACACAACATGTCACAGTTTGTCACACGTTAAGTCACACAGCACGGTGCATATTAAGTTATACTGTACGTAACATAGTAAATCTCACAGTACGGAACACAGTAGATAACACTGTAGGTCACACAGGGAGGGGCAGCATGCTTAACAAATGGGAAAAAACTGCTCACTGCTCCAGGATCATCCTGGAATGCATGATAACCTCTGGCTTCTCTTCACTACAAACTGTTTTCTTAAACCCCTCTCCCCTGTCTCCTCCACCCTCACCTCCAACAACAAGTGCGAGGAGCTCATGGACTTCTTTGTCACTAAGATTGAGACCATCCACTCAGCTGCCTCTGCTGCTCCCCTCCGTTCCCCTACCCCACCGGGCCAAACTTCCCCTAAGATTCCCCCCTGCCCTAGTCCTGAACACGAATCTTTCTCTAATTTCTCCCCTCATGCCCTCTCATCTTGTCCATGAGACCTGCCTCCTGCTCCTTCGAACCTATTCCCACCAAATACCTGACCACCCAACTTCCCTTCCTGGCCCCCATGTTAGCTGATACTGTTAATGCTTCCCTCTCCTCAGGTACTGTCCCCCTCCCCTTCAAATCGGCCGTCATCACCCCCCTCCTCAAAAAACCTACCCTTGACCTCTCCTTGCAAACTACCGCCCCATTTCTAAACTCCCTTTCCTCTCTCAAGTCCTGGAACGTGTTATTGCCTCCCAAATCCATTCCCATCTTTCCCGCAACTCCAACTCAAGGGGAATGGTAGCATAGTGGGTGAGTTACTAGACTAGTAATCCAGAAGCCTAGACTAATGATCCCGAGACATGAGTTCAAATCCCACCACGGATTAATTCAGTTAATTAAAATATCTGGAATAAAAAGCTAGTATCGGTAATGGTGACCGTGAAATTGTCACAAAAACCCATCTTATTCACTAATGTCCTTTAGGGAAGGAAATCTGCCGTCCTTACCTGGTCTGGAATTTTTTTTTTTAAATAATTAAAGTTTTTTACAGGGCTAAAAATAAACGTACCTTTTTTTAAAGTATTTTTGAATGATAAATGAGTTTTAAAAGTTTTTTTTTAACATTTTTTCAAATCTTATGCTGGTTAAAGCATAAGCTTTCTAAGAGTTTTCAGCGGGCGGAGGTTCTGCAGAAAGCGGAACTCTCCCCCCCGCAGAGGCCCTTCTCCAAAGTAGGCGTCCGATCTGTCGAGGGCATTCTTGACAGATCAGAAATGCCGGTTTTCAGCGCATGCGCTTTGCATGCCTGAAACCGGCATTCCTGATGTCCCTACGGGTGTGTACACAGCGCATACACACCTGTAGGGATCGGAATATACAGCCCATTGGCTCCGGACCTCATGAAGTCTCAGGTCAAGCATAGGCAAGGAAACTTCCTGCTGATTACCACCTACCGCCCTCCCTCAGCTGATGAATCAGTACTCCTCCATTTTGAACACCACTTGGAAGAAGCACTGAGAGTAGCAAGGGCACAGAATGTACTCTGGGTGGGGGACTTCAATGTCCATCACCAAGAGTGGCTCGGTAGCACCACTACTGACCGAGCTCGCCGAGTCCTGAAGGACATAAGTGCCAGTCTGGGCCTGCGACAGGTGGTCAGAGAACCAACATGAGGGAAAAACCTACTTGACCTCGTCCTCACCAACCTAACTGTTGCAGATGCTTCTGGCCATGACAACACTGGTAGCAGTGACCACCGCACAGTCATTGTGGAGACGAAGTCCCATCTTCACACTGAGGACACCCTCCATCGTGTTGTGTGGCACTACCACCGTGCTAAATGGGATAGATTCAGAACAGATCTAGCAGCTTAAAACTGGGCATCCATGAGGTGCTGTGGGCCATTAGCAGCAGCATTGTATTCCACCACAATCTGTAACCTCATGGCCCGGCATATATCTCACTCTACCATTACCATCAAGCCAGAGGACCAACCCTGGTTCAATAAGGAGTGCAGAAGAGCATGCTAGGAGCAACACCAGACATACCTAAAAAATGAGGTGCCAACCTGGGGAAGCTGCAACACAGGACTACATGCATGCTAAAAAGCGGAAACAGCATGCTATAGACAGGGCTAATCTAAGCAATCCCACAATCAACAGATCAGATCAAAGCTCAGCAGTCCTGCCACATCCAGTCGTGAATGGTGGTGGACCATTAAACAACTAATGGGAGGAGGAGGCTCCATGAATATCCCCATCCTCAATGATGGTGGAGCCCAGCACATGAGTGCAAAAGACAAGGCTGAAGCGTTTGCAACCATCTTCAGCCAGAAGTGCCAAGTGGATGATCCATATCGGCCTCCTCCTGAGATCCCCACCATCAGAGAAGCCAGTCTTCAGCCAATTCAATTCACTCCACATGATATCAAGAAACGGCTGAGCGCACTGGATACAGCAAAGGCTATTGGCCCCGACAACATCCCGGCTATCGTGCTGAAGACTTGTGCTTCAGAACTAGCCAAGCTATTCCAGTACAGCTACAACACTGGCATCTATCCGACAATGTGGAAAACTGCCCAGGTATGTCCTGTCCACAAAAAGCAGGACAAATCCAATCCGGCCAATTACCGCCCCATCAGTCTACTCTTAATCATCAGCAAAGTGATGGAAGGTGTCGACGACAGGGCTATCAAGCGGCATTTACTGCTCACTGATGCCCAGTTTGAGTTCCGCCAAGACCACTCGGCTCCAGACCTCATTACAGCCCTGGTCATCAAAGCAACATTTGACCGAGTGTGGCATCAAGGAGCCCTAGTAAAACTGAAGTCAATGGGAGTTGGGGGGAAAACTCTCCACTGGCTGGAGTCATACCTAGCACAAAGGAAGATGGTTGTGGTGGTTGAAGGTCAATCATCACAGCCCCAGGACATCGCTGCAGGAGTTCCTCAGGACAGTGTCCTAGGCCCAACCATCTTCAGCTGCTTCATCAATGACCTTCCCTCCAACATAAGGTCAGAAATGGGGATGTTCGCTGATGACTGCACAGTGTTCAGTGCCATTCACAACTCCTCAGATAATGAAGCAGTCCATGCCCGCATGCAACAAGACCTGAATGACATTCAGGCTTGGGCTGATGTGTGGCGCGAATGTTACCTGCCACTTAAGTGCCAGGCAATGACTATCTCCAACAAGCGAGAGTCTAACCACAGCCCCTTGACATTCAGTGGCATTACCATCGCCGAATCCCCCACCATCAACATCCTGGGGGTCACCATTGGCCAGAAACTTAACTGGACCAGCCACATAAATACTGTGGCAACAAGAGCAGGTCAGAGTCTGGGTATTCTGCGGCGAGTGTCTCACCTCCTGACTCCTCAAAACCTTTCCACCATCTACAAGGCACAAGTAAGGAGTGTGATGGAATACTCTCCACTTGCCTGGATGAGTGCAGCTCCAACAACACTCAAGAAGCTCGACATCATCCTTTGCTTCAGGACAAAGCAGCCCGCTTGATTGGCACCCCATCCACCACCTTAAATATTTACTCCCTCCACCACCGGCACACTGTGGCTGCAGTGTGTACCATCTACAAGATGCACTGCAGCAACTCACCAAGGCTTCTTCGGCAGCACCTCCCAAACCCGCGACCTCTTCCACCGAGAAGGACAAGGGCAGCAGGTGTATGGGAACACCACCACCTCCAAGTTCCCCTCCAATCACACACTTCATCGTCACTGGGTCAAAATCCTGGAACTCCCTCCTTAACAGCACTGTGGGAGTACCTTCACCACATGGACTGCAGCGGTTCAAGAAGGCGGCTCACCACCACCTTCTCAAGGGTAATTAGGGATGGGCAATAAATGCCGGCCTTGCCAGTGACGCCCATATCCCATGAACAAATTTTTTTAAATGCTTGAATCTATCCAATCAGGTTTGCACCCCTGCCATGGTACTGAAACGGCCCTTATCAAAGTCACAAATTACATCCTATGAGACTGTGACCGTGGTAAGCTATCCCTCCGCAACCTGTCTGCAGCCTTTGGCACGGTTCACCACACCATCCAGTCCCAACCCCTCTCCTCTGTCATCCAGCTGGGTGGGTCTGCACTTGCCTGGTTCCATTCTTATCAATCCAGTTACAGCCAGAGAATCACCTGCAGTGGCTTCTCTTCCCGCTCCCGCATCGTTACCTCTGGTGTCCCCCAAGGATCTATCCTTGGCCCCCTCCTATTTCTCATCTATATTCTGCCCCTTGGGGAGATCATTCAAAAAACACATCAGTTTCCACATGTACACTGATGACACCCACCTCACCACCACCTCTCTCGATCTCCTCCACTATCTCTGATTTGTCACGCTGCTTGTCCGACATCCAGTATTGGATGAGCAGAAATTTTCTCCAACTGAATATTGGGAAGACCGAAACCATTGATTTTGGTCCCCACCACAAACTCCGTTCCCTAGCAACCGACTCCATCCCTCTCCCTAACATCTGTCTGAGGCTGAACCACACTGTTCGCAACCTTGGTGTCATATTTGACCCCGAGATGAGCTTCCGACCACATATCTCCTCCATTACCAAGACCGCCTATTTCCACCTCTAACATCGCCCGTCTCCGCCCCTGCATCAGCTCATCCGCTGCTGAAACCCTCACCCATGCCTCTGTTACCTCCAGACTGGACTATTCCAACGCTCTCCTGTCTGGCCTGCCACATTCCACCCTCCATAAACTTGATCTCATCCAGAACTCTGCTGCCTGTGTCCTAACTCGCACCAAGTCCCGTTCGCAACTGGCTCCCGGTCCAGCAACGTCTCGATTTTAAAATTCTCAACCTTGTTTTCAAATCCCTCCATGGCCTCGCCCCCCCTCCCTATCTCTGTAACCTCCTCCAGCCCTACAACCCTCCAAGATCTCTGCGCTCCTCCAATTCTGGCCTCCTGCGCATCCCCAATTTTAATCGCTCGACCATTGCCAGCCTTGCCTTCGGCAGCCTAGGTCCTAAGCTCTGGAATTCCCTCCCTAAGCCTCTCATCCTCTACCTCTCTTTCCCCCTTTAAGACGCTCCTTAAAACCTATCTCTTTGACCAAGCTTTTGATCATCTGTCCTGATATCTCTTTACGTGGCTCGGTGTCTCATTTTGTCTGATAACGCTCCCATGCGGCGCCTTGGGACGTTTTACTACATTAAAGGCGCTATATAAATGCAAGTTGTTGTTGACATTGACCACACCTCATGTGTCTCTCACTCTCTGAAAGACCTGTCGGAGGAGCAGAACGCACAGTAGCAGGTTTTCACTGAGGTGAAGGGAGGGAGAATCGAGCGGGGCGTATAAAGGGCCCATTCACTGCCGTCTGTTTTAAGCCACCGCCGCCACAGTTGAATTTCACCCTGTTGTCAGTCCAGTTACGGGGATTTTTCTCATGAAAGAACCCAACACGTTCGAAAGTCTCAGCATTGCTCATCATAAATAATACGTGGCATTAGTTGAGCTTTTACTGGAATCCCAGCAGTATTTCTTTGGTGAATTTTCTGCTCATTGAGGGGAGGAATGTTCCCGCTGGGGAATGGAACCCTTCCCTCTTTTAGGCTCCGAATTTCCTCGGAGATAAGGGTGCGTTTTGGGGTCATTATTTTGGGAGCTGGCAGCAGCAGGAACTGGGGAAGGGCCTGGTTAGGATTCCTGAGGGTTTCCTCGGGGCGGGGGAGGGGGGAGGTACTCCTTGCCTCCGCCCCTTTTGCTGGTGAGGTCAGGGCAATGGGCGGGGCTGATGGAACGACGCCACCTAGCAGAACTCCCACCAGGGGCCACCTCCGTTGTCGCGAGCACACCGCCCGCCTGCACGAATCCGGTGGTTTACAGCAATTGCCAGGGCCACGTTCAGAGAATGATACAGCGCAGAAGGAGGCCATTCGGCCCATTGTGCCTGTGCTGGTTCCCGTAGAGGTGGGGCCCACTCCCAGCTGACACGACTGGGATTCCTTAAGGCAACCGGTCGCAAATACCAGCTTTCCTGCTTTCTCCCCACCCACCCCAACGAGCGGGTGCGCCAGAGCGGGCGCCCATCCATTTTATGGAAATTCTCCTGATCCAGAAAATTTGGAAGGAGTCGGGATGCCTGGGGTCCATGGGCCAGAAGTCCCTCTCCCAGACAAACTCTTATTCATTAAATATATTCAAGAAGGAGTTAGATATATTTCTTAAGGCTAAAGGGATCAAGGGATATGGGGAGAAAGCAGGGACAGGGTACTGAGTTTGGATGATCAGCCATGATCTGATTAAATGGCGGAACAGGCTCGAGGGGCCGAATGGCCTACTCCTGCTCCTATCTTCTATGTTTCTATGTTTATGGCGGAACAGTGGGATCAAGGATTTTTGCGGTCTCGGAGATGGCATCAGGCACTCCTAGGTCAGGCACAGAGTCAAGCTCCCTCCACCTTGCACCCCTCGACTACACCCCGTAGCTCCAAGCACGGAAAATCACCACCCCCCACCGCCCCCCCCCCCCTCCATTGCACCAATACGACATTCAACAGATGCCAGTTAGTGCTGTGAACCAACGAGCTTGAGGATGCCCAAACTAATTTCACGTGGCGCCCAATAGAGGGAGCTCCTGGGCTGGATTTGATCTCAGGCCCAGACAAACGAAAGGCCCAGCGATGAACCCACTGCAACACCCAGTCCCGCCCCCCCCCCCCCGTGAAGATCGAGTATTGCGGGGCAGGGGGGACCCCAAGATTGCAATCCGTTCGTTCCTACAACATTGGGAAGCGTTTACTGTCGCAGAATATTTAGCAGGAGAAACGTCTGAAGAAAACAAAGCAAATCCCATCGCGCAGGTGTCAGCCTTGGCTCAGTGGGTAACGTGCTCGCCTCTGAGGCAGGTGGTCATGGGTTCAAGTCCCACTCCAGAGACTCGAGCACATAAACAAGGCTCGGTGAGGTGAGAGTGACAGCCCTTCACATCAAGGCAGCATTTGACCGAGTGTGGCATCAAGGAGCCCTAGTAAAACTGAAGTCAATGGGAATCGGGGGGAAAACGCTCCACTAGCTGGAGTTATACCGAGCACAAAGGAAGATGGTTGTGGTGGTTGAAGGTCAATCATCACAGCCCCAGGAAATCGTTGCAGGAGTTCCTCAGGGCAGTGTCCTAGGCCCAACCATCTTCAGCTGCTTCATCAATGACTTTCCCTCCAACATAAGGTCAGAAATGGGGATGTTTGCTGATGATTGCACAGTGTTCAGCGCCATTCGCAACTCCTCAGATAATGAAGCAGTCCATGCCCGAATGCAACACGACCGGGACGACATTCAGGCTTGGGCTGATAAGTGGCAAGTAACATTCGCGCCACACAAGTGCCAGGCAATAACTATCTCCAACAAGCGAAAGTCTAACCACCTCCCCTTGTCATTCAACGACATTACCATCACTGAATCCACCACCCTCAACATCCTGGGGGTCACCATTGACCAGAAACTTAATTTAACATAAATACTGTGGCAACAAGAGCGGATCAGAGGCAGGGTATTCTGCGACGAGTGTCTTATCTCCTGACTCCCCAAAGCCTTTCCACCATCTACAAGGCACAAGTCAGAAGTGTGATGGAATACTTTCCACTTGCCTGGATGAGTGCAGCTCCAACAACACTCAAGGAGCTCAACACCATCCAGGACAAAGCAGCCCACTTGATTGGCACCCCATCCACCACCTTAAACATTCACTCCCTCTATCACCAGCGCACCATGGCTATAATGTGTACCATCTACAAAATGCACTGCAGCAACTGGCCAAGGCTTCTTCAGCAGCACCTTCCAATTCCGCAAACTCTTCCACCTAGAAGGACAAGGGCAGCAGGCGCATGGGAACACCACCACCTCCAAGTCACACACCATCCTGACTTGGAAATATATCGCCGTTCCTTCATCGTCGCTGGGTCAAAATCCAGGAACCCCCTCCCTAACAACACTGTGGAAGTACCTTCACCACACGGACTGCAGCAGTTCAAGAAGGTGGCTCACCAGCACCTTCTCAAGGGCAACTAGGAATGGGCAATAAATGCCGGCCTTGCCAGTGACGCCCACATCCCAGGAACAAATAAAAATAAACACTCCCAGTGCAGTACTGAGGGCGTGCTGCACTGTCAGAGTCTTTCAGATGAGATGTTAAACCGAGGCCCTGTCTGCCCTCTCAGGTGGACGTAAAAGATCCCATGACACTATTTCGAAGAAGAGCAGGGGTGTTTTCCCCAGTGTTCTTACCGATATTTATCCCTCAACCAACATTACTAAAAAAACATTATCTGATCGTTATCACATTGCTGTTTGTGGGAGCTTGCTATGCACAAATCGGCTGCCGCGTTTCCGACATCACAACAGTGACTGCGCTCCAAAAAAAAAGTACTTTGTTGGCTGTAAAGCGCTTTGGGACGTCCTGAGGTCATGAAAGGCGCTGTTTATATATGCGAGTCTTTTTTTAAAAATCCGCATACCTGGAATCCCTCCAGGGGTGCATGCAGCTGAGGCAGTCAGCAAGCAGCTCTGACAATAAACACCGGTTACTGATATTTACAACGAGCACGTGGACGACCCTCGCAGTTACGGGTACGTTATGGTGAACCTCGTAAACGGAAAGAAAAAGCGGCCGATTCGATGGGGAGCCACTGTGCTGATGTCGATTTGCAATCTGCCTTATTTCTCATCCCCTTCCCCCACGAGAACATTTCAAAACTGCGATCGACAGATATCTGTTAGGCAAGGGTAAGGGTTACGGAACCAAGGCGGGTAGCTGGAGTTAAGTTATAGAATCAGCCTTGATCTAATTGAATGATGGAACAGGCTCGAAGGGCTGAATGGCCTCCTCCTGTTCCTCTGTTCCTTCCTAAGTACCAGAAACAGAGGATACCAGATTTGGGACAGGAAACATAGAAACATAGAAGATAGGAGCAGGAGTAGGCCATTCGGCCCCTCGAGCCTGCTCCGCCATTCAATGCGATCATGGCTGATCATCCAAATTCAGTACCCTGTCCCTGCTTTCTCCCCATATCCCTTGATCCCTTTAGCCTTAAGAAATATATCTAACTCCTTCTTGAATATATTTAATGAATTGGCCTCAACTGTTTTTTGTGGTAGAGAATTCCACAGGTTCACCACTCTCTGGGTGAAGAAATTCCTCCTCATCTCAGTCCCAAATGGCTTACCCCTTATCCTTAGACTGTGACCCCTGGTTCTGGACTCCCCGACCATTGGGAACATCCTTCCTGCATCTAGTCTGTCTAGTCCTGTTAGAATTTTATAAGTTTCAATGAGATCCCCTCTCATTCTTCTAAACTCCAGCGAATATAAGCACAATCGACCCAATCTCTCCTCATACGTCATTCCTGCCATCCCAGGTATCAGTCTGGTGAATCTTCGCTACACTCCCTCCATGGCAAGAACATCCTTCCTCAGATAAGGCGACCAAAACTGCACACAATACTCAAGGTGTGGTCTCACCAAGGCCCTGTACAACTGCAGCAAGGGTGGGCAGGGGTTGCAGGTTGGCATCCAAAGAAGATTCTCACTTGTAAAGTGTTATCTCTCAACCATCGCGGAGTTAAGGATCCCGCTGCATCGCTGCTCGGCATGCACTGGGTGCCTGACCCCCCAGCCTGTGATTTTCTGTCCATTGATGAGTTTAGGTTATAGGAGCTATTGTCCTGCATATTCCCTCCTACACACACATAGTTCAGCAGGTCTGAAAGATTTTGCACCATAATCATCCATATTCTTTACTATTATTGACCTTGCCAAGGCTTCCCCCCCCCACCTTTGTCTCCCTATTGATTAATGTAAGAAGTCACACAACGCCAGGTTATAGTCCAACAGCTTTATTTGAAATCACAAGCTTTCGGAGCGCTGCTCCTTCGTCAGGTGAAGTGGAGAGATGCATATAGGCACAGCTTATATAGTCAGAGAATAATGCCAGGTGATTACAGGTAATCTTTCTAACTGCCCTTTATCACACCTCGGCAGAGAGATAATCACAGCAATCAAAGGTGTGAATGGTGTCCAAACAGGTCAGTCAGGAAAACATTACATCAAAGAACAATGAGGTGGGGTCACAAGGGGTCCTTACAGATGCCTGCGGGCCAATGATAATTCAATATGCAAATGTTACATCCCCTTTTTCCCAGCCCCCAAACTTGCTTTCCATTTCCTGCTTTTTTTCCAATTCTGACGAAAGGTCATCGACCTGAAACGTTAACTCTGTTTCTCTCTCCACGGATGTTGCCTGGCCTGCTGAGTATTTCCAGCATTTTCTGTTGTTATTTCAGGGTTTCTAGACTTTAGCTTCGACCACTCCCTCTTGCATCATCGCCTCCAAAGTACAAATTTGCATCTCGGCGCTGGAAGGGCTGTGACTGACAAGATTGCAGATATTGTCTTACAGCCTTGCGAGGCTGCGAATGTTCCCCCCGCCTCGTCCTGCCATCCACCCCCCCCCCCACCCTCCCAGCCCCAGGGGTGTGACAGCAATGAGAAGACAAGTTGTCGCGGACAAGATTTAAAAAGAAAGTTCTCAGATTTATATTTGGCACGAATTCGTTCAACACCATCTGGAGTGTTTCTGAGAGGTGAAGGAAATGTAAATGTAAATCATCGGGCTGCAATCACCAGTGATCAGGACTTGAGGGCCCAGCATCTGTCACTCCGCACACTGCACTTTGCTGTTTAAAGCAACAGCGGCCAAGAACTGAATGAAAAGGCACGAGATATGGCTGGACCACAGAGCCGGGGCTGAAACCCTAGACATTTCAGGTGCAGAAGGTCATTCGGCCCATCGTCACTGTGCCAGCTCTTTGCTAGAGTAATTCAACACTAATTGGATGTTTCATTTTGCTGTTTCTTGGTGTTTTTTTTATTTCGATCACTCTAGTTTCAGGCTTTCTATTCCAAAAGAATTTTTAAAAAGAGCAAATATTTTCCCTGTCAAGAGATCACAAGGCAATGATGCATGAGGAAGGTCATGTGGGCCATCTTAATTTATTTACCCAGAACATAAGAAATAGGAGCAGGAGTAGGCCGTTCGGCCCCTCGAGCCTGCTCCGCCATTCAATAAGATCATGGCTGATCTTCTACCTCATCTCCACTTTCCTGCACTATTCCCATATCCCTTGATTCCTTTAATATCCAAAAATCTATCGATCTCTGTCTTGAATATACTCAATGACTGAGCCTCCACAGCCCTCTGGGGTAGAGAATTCCAAAGATTCACCACCCTCTGAGTGAAGACATTTCTTCTCATCTCAGTCCTAAATGGCCGACCTCTTATTCTGAGACCGTGACCCCTGGTTCTAGACTCCCCAGCCAGGGGAAACATCCTCCCTGCATCTACCCTGTCAAGCCCTGTAAGAATTTTGTATGTTTCAATGAGATCACCTCTCATTCTTCTAAACTCTAAAGAACAACCCTATGTTCCCGCTAAGTTCGTGGCCGCACAACTGTCTAGAGGTCCCGCGCAGGCTGCTTATTTTTAAATGGGAGATTCTGCGCATGTGCGGCATTTTGAATGGGCCGCACAGCCAAAAATAAATTTCAAAAGAAAAATAAAAGACTTGCATTTATATAGTGCCTTTCACGACCACCGGACGTCTCAAAGCACTTTACAGCCAATGAAATACTTTTGAAGTGGAGCCACTGTTGTAATGTGGGAAACGCAGCAGCCAATTTGCACACAGCAAGCTCCCACAAACAGCAATGTGATAATGACCCAGATAATCTGTTTTTT
Source organism: Somniosus microcephalus (assembly GCF_052327205.1). Taxonomy (NCBI): domain Eukaryota; kingdom Metazoa; phylum Chordata; class Chondrichthyes; order Squaliformes; family Somniosidae; genus Somniosus; species Somniosus microcephalus. The sequence continues at coordinate 23,204,898 of NC_140991.1, forward strand.
GTTATGTTGATTGAGGGATAAATATTGGCCAGGACACCGGGGAGAACTCCCCTGCTCTTCTTCGAAATAGTGCCGTGGGATCTTTTACGTCCACCTGAGAGAGCAGACGGGGCCTCGGTTTAACGTCTCATCCGAAAGACGGTACCTCCGACAGTGCAGCAGTGCACTGCACTGGAGTGGAGTGTCAGCCTAGATTTTTTATGTGCTCACAGTCTCTGGAGTGAGTGTGCTACCAACTGAGCCACAGCTGACACTGATTACCCCCGCCCCCATTTTATCCAATTAGTTCTTCAATGATTTAAGGTTCACCCCTCTGCCTTTTATTCCAGGTGTTGATCACTCTTTGCGAGAAGAAGAATTTCCTACTATCAATCCTAAATTTACCTTTCACCAGCTTGAACCTTCTTCCACTCCCACAGCTCAGTTTGAAGTACTATTTCAGATTTACCTTTTCCATGCCGCGCACAGTTCTGGTCTCCATATTACAAAAAGGATACAGAGGCACAGGAGTAGGTGCAAAAAAGATTTGCAAGGATGATACCAGAACTGAGAGAGGTTATACCCATCAGGAAAGACTGAACAGGCTGGGGCTCTTTTCTCTTGAAAAGAGAAGACTGAATGGTGACCTAATAGAGGTCTTCAACATCATGAAAGGGTTCAATAGGGTAGACGTAGAGAAAATGTTTCCACTAGTGTTGGGGGGGGGGGGGGGGGGGGGATGGTGGGTGGAGTCCCAAACTAGGGGCCATAAATATAAGATAGTCACTAATAAGTCCAATAGGGAATTCAGGAAAAATTTCTTTACCCAGAGAGTGGTGAGAATGGGGCACTCGCTACCACATAGAAGATAGGAGCAGGAGTAGGCCATTCGGCCCCTCGAGCCTGCTCCGCCATTCAATGAGATCATGGCTGATCATCCAAACTCAGTACCCTGTCCCTGCCTTCTCCCCATATCCCTTGATCCCTTTAGCCTTAAGAAATATATCTAACTCCTTCTTGAATATATTTAATGAATTGGCCTCAACTGCCTTCTGTGGTAGAGAATTCCACAGGTTCACCACTCTCTGGGTGAAGAAATTCCTCCTCATCTCTGTCCTAAATGGCTTACCCCTTATCTTTAGACTGTGACCCCTGGTTCTGGACTCCCCTGTGTAGGGGGTGGCGCGTGAGCCCAGTCAGTTATGCCTCTGACTGCCCGTGAGCGGTTCGAATGGCTCCCACGCCCCTGAGATTCTCGACACCGGACTTAGGTACAGGTAGCAATACAGAAAAGACTCGAGTAAACAGGTGGTTTGGATGTAAGCAAAACTCAGGATTTTATTAAACAGGAAAAGTTAATACTGTCTTAAGAGAAGTTACCAGTATATAAAATTACAGGAGAGTACAAATAACTATACTTATACAGGGAATGGGGAACACACGGCACATCGAGGGAAAACAACTATCTTAACAATCCCCTTATCCTTATCCCACCCCCTATACCTAACTAGATTAAGCTATGAGGGGCCAGAATTTACGCTCACCAATCAAAAGGGTTTGTTGGACTCAAAACAGCGGTGGGGTTCGGGGTTCGCTCTTGGTGCTCTCTGGAGCCTGCCGTCGTCACGTGGTCTCCAGGCGCTGCAAGGGCGTTGTCCAGGTTCGAGTACCCCAAAGTTAAAGTCTCTGTTTGGGTACTTTACCTTGCAGGGATGATTCTTCTTCTTCAGCCGACAGTTTGAGTTTGCATGAAGATAGTCGCAGGTTGGCTGAGGCTGAAGGCCCGATGATTCGAAGCCTACCCTCAGTTCATCTCCTCAGTTCGTCTCCTCAGTTGGTCTGCCTCAGTTGGTCTTCCCTCCTCCCCTCGTCGCGTCCCGCCTCGCCTGGCCTGAATTGTCCGTGTCCGCCCGATGCAGTGCCGGGGCGATTTCCAGATGGAGTGGCAAAAGGCACGGGCAAAGGCCAGGGGGTAAGCGCGGGACGGGGAAACAGCGACAGCCACGAGGGCGAGGAGCAGAAGAGCCGAGCAGAGCAGAGAGAGAAGAGAGAGATTGCCACCCGGAGCCTTCAATTATACTCTTTTCGAAAACCCTTATCTGCGTGCCAAATCAGGTTAGTTCTTTGTCTTAATCTTGGCGGGCTATTTTAAATAATGGTAGCAATCTATACTAACTGTTTCTAGATGGCCGGTAATTGCATCTACCGGCCCGATAATTGACTTGTTTTGTCATGAATGTTCCTTGATGGGCCTGTCCAGCCTCGGTGGCTCTCTTAATCTGTTTCTGATTATATATGTAAACTGCTTTGTAGTGTCCGTGTGTAGATAAAGACACTGAAGACAGGAGTTGGTTCATAGGTATTTACTAAGCAAGTCTGGGGGGGGTTTCTAAAGGATATACACAATACACAGGCTTATATAGCCCAAGTGGCAATTACCGGCATTACGCACACCTGGGGCTCTTAAAGACACATACACCACAATTCCTCCCCTTCTAGCTAACTAGTACATCATATTTTAAGTAATTATTAATTACATGTTATATGCAAAATAATATACATTGCTGTATTAATTAATTATAAGTTAGTCTCTCAGGAGGCTTCCTGACTCGGTCCGGATAACGCCTCGGGGGTGTAGTAGTTTCTGGTGGTGTAGTAGGTTCTTCTGGCAAGGCTGATTCGGCTTGAAGGCCAGTGTCGGGTTCATCGGGCTCCAGTATCACTGGATCGGAGGTAGATATGGGTATCTCTACTTCATCGTTAGATGTATAGAGTGGTGGTGTAGGTTGTCCCTTTTCGGATGACTTGATGATTTGGTCAGCATGGCGCCTTATTATGCTGTCTCCAATGTCCACGGTATACATCAGTGGTCCTAATCGTGTGCAGATAGTTCCAGGCTGCCATTTCTCGGTACGGTAGTCCCGGGCCAAAACCGGTTGGCCTATCTGGAAGGCCCTAGTTGGCCTTTCATTCATGCCCTGAAACTGCCGGTTCTCCACGTCCCTTCGGATGTTGGGCTTGACCAAATCCAGCTGGCATCTTAGGTTTCTATTGTAGAACATCATGGCGGGAGTTTGGTTAGTAACCATATGCGTTGCATTCCTATATGCAAATAAGAAGTTATCCACCTTGTGCTGAAGTTTTATGTCTTCATTACCCATGGCCTTGATGGCCTTCTTGAAGGTCTGGACAAACCTTTCAGCCAATCCATTGGTGGCGGGATGGTATGGGGCGGACGTGTAGTGCTTTACCCCATTGTTCTTTAAGAACTTTCTGAATTCTTCGGACACAAATTGCGGTCCATTATCAGAACATATCTGCTCCGGCAGCCCATTCCTGGCAAATATGGTCCTTAATACTGTGATGGTTTTTTCCGTGGTGGTGGAGGACATCTTTATTACCTCCAGCCACTTGGAGTGTGCATCAACTGCGATTAAGAACATTGAGTCCATAAATGGACCAGCAAAGTCGATGTGCACCCTTTGCCAGGGAGATGAGGGCCACTCCCATGGATGTAGAGGTGCCTGTGGCGGAGCATTTTGGACCTTCTGGCATCCTAGGCAGCTCTTGGTCATGTCTTCGATGTCTCCATCGATACCTGGCCACCATACAAACGCCCTAGCTAGGTTCTTCATTTTCACTCCACCCAGATGCCCCTCGTGAAGCTCCTTTAGCACTTTATCCTGGAGTTTGGGTGGAATCACCACTCTGGATCCACACATCAAAGTTCCTCGGCACACTGACAGCTGTTCTCTTCTTTGCGAGAATGCTGGCAACAGTGGTTCGCCATGTGCTGGCCATCCCTTCACTGTTAAATCGTAGACCCGTGAGAGAGTAGGGTCATTTCTTGTCTCCCTTTCAATGGCAGAATTTGTCACCGGTAGACATTCCACTATGGTAGAGTGGAATATCTCTACTGGGTCTACTGTAGGTGCCTCTTCTATCGTTGGCAACGGTAGGCGTGATAAACCGTCAGCATTCCCATGCTGTTTTGACCCTTTGTATTCAATGTTGTATTGGTGTGCCCCTAGAAAAAGGGACCACCTCTGTAGTCTTTGTGCCGTCATAATGGGGACACCTTTTTTAGGGTTGAATATGGAGATGAGGGGTTGATGGTCAGTCAGCAAGGTAAATTTTTGTCCGTGTAGGTAATGGTTGAATTTCTTCACTCCCCATACCAGGCTGAGTGCTTCCCTGTCTATCTGGGCATAGTTACGCTCAGCTGAGTTCAATGAGCGTGACGCAAAAGCTATCGGCCGTTCCGAGCCATCAAGGAATCTATGGGACAATACCGCTCCTATGCCGTAAGGGGATGCATCGCACGCCAGTCTGATTGGTAGTGATGGGTTGTAATGAGCCAAAATTTTCTCGGATGTGATTAAGTCTTTACATTTATGGAAGGCACGTTTACAGTCTTCATTCCATTTCCAAATCACTCCTGTCTGTAGAAGATCATTAAGAGGGTGTAGAATAGTTGATAAGTTCGGTAAAAATTTATGATAGTAATTTATTAATCCCAGGAATGACCTTAATTGTGAAACATTTTCAGGTGCTGGGGCTTTTATAACTGCTTCAATTTTTTCAGGTGACTTATGCAACCCTTCCTTATTAATTATGTGGCCACAATATGATATCTGATTTTGGAAAAATTCGCACTTGGGGCGATTTGCTCGTAGGCCCCGTTCTTTCAGCCTAGTGAGCACCTGCTCCAAATTGGCAAGGTGCTCGTTATCGTTTTCTCCTGTTATAAGGATGTCGTCTAGGTAGCATTGAGTCCCCGGAATCCCTTGCAGGACTTGCTCCATAGCTCTTTGCCAGATAGCTGGAGCTGATGCTATTCCAAAAACCAGTCGATTGTACTGGTACAGGCCTTTGTGTGTGTTTATTGTGAGATACTTTTTAGAGGTCTCCTCAACCTCCATCTGTAGATATGCCTGTGCCAAGTCAATTTTTGTGAAACGTTTCCCTCCGGATAGTGAGGCGAAAATATCTTCTATCCTCGGAAGAGGATACTGTACCGTGTGAAGGACCGGGTTTACAGTCACCTTAAAGTCCCCACAGATGCGGATTTTTTTCTGTTCCTCAGAGTTATTTTTCAATGTTTTTTTCATGACTGGAACGATGGGTGTTGCCCATTCGCTCCAATCTATTTTGGATAATACGCCTGCCTTTTCCAAATTCTTCAGCTCAGCTTCGACTGCCGGACGTATTGCGTATGGCACCGGTTCTGCCTTAAAAAATTTTGGAATTGCTGTATCTTCCACTTTTATTGAGGCGGTGATGCCTTTCAAGGTTCCTAGTTTCTCTTGAAACACTTCTTTGGCGTTGGCCAAGATGTCTTTTAATCGTTCAGGTATGATGTCATCATTGTTTTTTTCCTTACTGGTCACCGTCAGTGCCTGAATGGAGTGCCAGCCTAAACGTATCTTCCTGATCCATTCACGTCCCAACAACGGTGGACCACCATCTTGTAGAATGTATAAATACAACTTTTGTATTTCTTTGCCGTTGTATACCACAGGCACCCTTATTTTTCCTTTGGGGTAGACTTTCTGCCCCATATATGTTTTTAAGATAATGGATGTGTCTTTTAGAGGTATATGCGAAAATAGCCTCTCGTAATCTCGTCGATTTATTACGGTTAGAGCTGATCCTGTATCTAGCTCCATTTTAACTGGGGACCCTGCTATTGTGAAGGTAACCCAAATGGTTTGGTAATCCTCTTTGGCAAGTACATTATGTAATTTGAGACAGCTTAGTCTCTTGTTTCCGGAGTCGCTATCGCTATTCTGGTCTTCGGAGCTATTGTCCGTCATCATTTGTACCTTCTTGTACTTTTCTTTATTGATTTTTTGTTTTCTGTCAGTGGATTTATTTTGTCCAGATTGGCATACCCGTGCAATGTGTCCAATCTTACCACATTGCCTGCATGCTTTGCCCTTGAACCAGCAGTCCCTCTGGTTATGGGTGGATCTGCCGCAGCGATAACATCTTCCGAACTCCTGTGTCATTTTATGGGTGCCGAAGTCCTGTGTCTCTTGTTGTATCTCTGCAGCTCCTTTTGCTGCTGCTTCGTATGATACAGCCATACTGAAAGCTTTGTCCAATGTTAAATCTTTTTCAGAAAGCAGTCTTTTTTGTGTTCCTTCACTTAAGAGACCGCAAACAAATTTGTCTCGAAGATAATCCGATAGTCCTGCTCCGAATTGGCAGTACTTTGATAGCTTTCTTAATTCGGTTAGGTAATCAGCGTTACTTTCATTCTTGTGTTGATTTCTCTTGAAGAACTTGAATCGTTCCGCTATCAGCAGCGGTGTTGGGTTTAAATGCTCCTGCAGGGTATCAACAATTTCTTTAAAAGTCTTGTCCTTTGGTTTGGCTGGAGTGATTAAATTTCGTAACAGCCCGTATGTCTTCGCGCCCATTAAGTTCAGAAGTACTGAAGCTTTTTTTTCATCTGTTATTCCATTTGCAGTGCAATAAACCTCTACTCTTTCCCCGTATGTGGTCCAATCTTCTATTTCGCCATCAAAAGCCTCAATATTACCAGATTTAGGCATTTCAGAAAAGATATGGCGCTTCCCGCGCTTTTTTTTTTTCTTTTTTTTTCTCTCTCTGTAGCAACGATATGGCGCTTCCCGCACTTTCCCGCCGCTGCTACCGATAACAACGCTGTTTTACTGTGGTTTCCGTTTATTCACTGTTGGAGACTCGTTCCCGACGGAGGTCTAAACGCTGACCTGCTTGCCGCGCCGGCCGTCTCTCGAGTGCACCCTTCCAGTCCGTTATTGCTTGCCTCCGATTTCGCTGCCTGTCTCAGCTGTAGAGCCCGCCGCTGGAGCTCCAGCCTGACGCCCAGGAAGGATTAGCGCAGTACCTGTCACCAGCTTGGCCAGCTGGTGAAACCACAGTTTCTCTTACTTCCTTGAGTCTTCTGGACGCTGGAGGAATCGATGTCCTTGAGGTGCTGCCGAATTGCAGGTAAGTCCGTTTCCACTTCGTCGCCACTGTAGTGTCCGTGTGTAGATAAAGACACTGAAGACAGGAGTTGGTTCATAGGTATTTACTAAGCAAGTCTGGGGGGGGTTTCTAAAGGATATACACAATACACAGGCTTATATAGCCCAAGTGGCAATTACCGGCATTACGCACACCTGGGGCTCTTAAAGGCACATACACCATAATTGCTCTTAAAGGCACATACACCACATGCTTGATGACCTTAACTATAGGCCTAACTAAATTTAGATTTGTCTCCAATTCGGTCTAATACATAATTCAAAGTCCTGTCTGGTTTCAAAATACAAAGTCTCTCTTCACAGAAACTGCAGCTTTGGTTTCGATCCACAAGTTGTCTGCGTTGCAGAGTCCATTTTAAAATCTCACAGGCTTTTCTGCCACGAGGCACGGACGCCATCTTGGGTACCCTTTTTGACTTAAAATATCCACGCAGGGTCCAGTTTATTAATAACAACCTTCGGGGAAATGTAGAAATTGTGCAAATCTTACACCTACCATCGGGAACATCCTTCCTGCATCTAGTCTGTCTAGTCCTGTTAGAATTTTATAAGTTTCAATGAGATCCCCTCTCATTCTTCTAAACTCCAGCGAGTATAAGCCCAATCGACCCAATCTCTCCTCATACGTCATTCCTGCCATCCCAGGTATCAGCCTGGTGAATCTTCGCTGAACTCCTTCCATGGCAAGAACATCCTTCCTCAGGTAAGGCAACCAAAACTGCACACAATACTCAAGATGTGGTCTCACCAAGGCCCTGTACAACTGCAGCAAGACATCCTTGTTCCTGTACTCGAATCCTCTCACTACGAAGGCCAACATATCATTTGCCTTCTTAACCGCCTGCTGCACCTGCATGCTTACCTTCAGCAACTGATGCACAAGGACACCCAGGTCTCGTTGCACTTCCCCTTTTCCCAATCTATTGCCGTTCAGATAATAATCTTCCTTCCTGTTTTTGCCACCAAAGTGGATAACCTTGCATTTATCCACATTATACTGCATCTGCCATACACCTGCCCAATCACCCAACCTGTCCAAATCATACTGGAGTTTCTCGGCATCTTCCTCACAGCACACACGCCCACCCAGCTTTGTGTCGTCTACAAACTTGGAGATATTACATCTAGTTCCCTCGTCTAGATCATTTATATATATATAGTGAATAGCTGGGGTCCTAGCACCGATCCCTGCGGTACCCCACTAGTCACTGCCTGCCACTTGGAAAAAGAGCCGTTTATTCCAACTCGTTGCTTCCTGTCTGCCAGCCAGTTCTCTATCCAAGACAGTACCTTACCCCCAATCCCATGCGCTTTAACTTTACATGCTAATTTCTTATGCGGGACCTTATCGAAAGCCTTCTGAAAGCCCAAATACACCACATCCACTGGTTCTCCCTTATCTATTCTACCAGTTACTTCCTCAAAAAATTCCAGTAGATTAGTCAAGCACGATTTTCCTTTTGTAAATCCATGTTGACTTTGTCCGATCCTGTCACTGTTTTCCAAGTGCTCTGCTATTACATCTTTTATAATGGACTCTAGCATTTTCCCCACTACCGATATCAGGCTTACCGGTCTGTAATTCCCTGTTTTCTCTCTACCACCTTTTTTGAACAGTGGGGTAACATTAGCTACCCTCCAATCCATGGGTACTGTTCCAGAGTCTATAGAATTTTGGAAGATGACCAGTAATGCATCTACTATTTCTCGGGCCACTTCCTTAAGTACCCTAGGATGTAGATTATCAGGCCCTGGGGATTTATCGACCTTCAATCCCATCAATTTCCTTAACACCACGTGAAGTAGTTGAGGTGAATAGCATAGATGCATTTAAGGGGAAGCCAGATAACTACATGATAAGGAAGGAATAGAAGGATATGTTGATAGGGTGAGATGTAGTAGGGTGGGAGGAGGCTGGTGTGGAGCAGAAACACCGGCACGGACCTATTGGGCCGAATGGCCTGTTTCTCTGCTGTAAATTCTGTGTAAAACTGATAGACCTCTGGAAGATCACCTCTCCGATGCCTCCTTTCCAGGTTGAAAAGCACTTTTCTCCAGTCCCATGGTGATCAGCCCCATGGCTCTTGCCTGCACTGCCTCCAGAGCTGGACCGAGTATCAAAGTGTGGTCTGACCAGAGCATTATATAACGTGGTCAGGACTTGCCCTGGCTTGTCCTCTACTGTCTTGACTATGAATTGCAACATTCTATTGGCTTTGTTGATTGCTGCTGTCTACATTAATTGAACATGTTGAGTCTACTAAGACTCCTGGGTCTCTTTCAACTTCATGCTTAGCTATTTCAAAGCCATTCTATCGCCCATTTCTCCTTCCAATGTGAAGCACTTGCCTGCATTTAATTTAATCTGCCAGTGTTTTGTCCAACTCGTTCTGTCATTTCTGAGCTTCCTGCTCTGATTCCACTGCCCCTCCCAGTTTGGTATGAGTTAAAATCTGATTGATTTGCATTGGCCTGATATCCAGCTCGTTGATACAAATGAGAAGCAGTTGTGTTCCCCATTCAGCACTTCCACCAAACCGGACTTTCACAGAATCACAGAAACCCCACAGTGCAGATAGAGGCCATTTCGGGCCATCGAGCCTGCACCGACACATATCCCACCCGATCCCCGTAACCCCTACACCAACACATATCCCACCCTATCCCTGTAACCCCACGTATTTAATCCCCCTAGCACTAAGGGTCAATTTATCATAGCCAATCAACCTAACCCGCACATCTTTGGACTGTGGGAGGAAACCAAAGCACCCGGAGAAAACCCACGCAAACACGGGGAGAATGTGCAAACTCCACACAGACAGTCGCCCGAGGCCGGATTCGAACCCGGGTCTCTGGCGCTGTGAGGCAACAGTGCTAACCACTATGCCACCGTACTTTACAAGTAACCATTGTTTCTCCACTCTTCGGTCAATTTCGTATCCATTACCACTACTTACCCTGAATCCTCACAGCTTGGAGCTGCATTTTAAACTTCTTTTGGAATCCTTCACCCTCTCCTGTTGTTCATCTACATGCTGCCCCTCACCAACCTCATCCGAAAACACAGCGTCAGTTTCCACATGTGCGCTGATGACACCCAGCTCTACCTCACCACCACCTCTCTCAACCCCTCCACTGTCTCTAAATTGTCAGACTGCTTGCCCGACATACAGTTCTGGATGAGCAGAAATTTCCTCCAATTAAATATTGGGAAGACCGAAGCCATTGTTTTCAGTCCCTGCCACAAACTCCGTTCCCTAGCCACTGACTCCATCCCTCTCCCTAACATCTGTCTGAGGCTGAACCAGACTGTTCAAAACCTTGGTGTCATATTTGACCCGGAAATGAGCTTCCGACCACATATCCACGCAATCCCTAAGACCACCCATTTCCACCTCCATAACATCGCCCGTCTCCGCCCCTGCCTCAGCTCATCCTCGGCTGAAGCCATCATCCATGCCTTTGTTACCTCTAGACTTGACTATTCCAATGCACTCCTGGCTGGCTTCCCACGTTCTACCCTACGTAAACTTGAGGTGATCCAAGACTCTGTCGCCCGTATCCTAACTTTGACCAAGCTTTTCCTCATCTGCCCTAATAGCTCATGTGGCTCGGTGTCAGATTTTGTCTGATGTCGCTCCTGTGAAGCGCCTTGGGATGCTTTACTATGTTAAAGGTGCTATATAAATGCAAGTTGTTGTTGTATAGCGGGCGGCAATCCCACATCACCCGTTTTACAATACCGCCAAAACTTAAAAGTACCCACATTGATTTCCAACTTGCTTTCTCATCTGTTTCATTTCCTGCTTTTTTTTCTCAGTTCTGACGAAGGGTTTCGACCCAAAACGTTAACTCTGTTTCTCTCTCCACGGATGTTGCGCTGGCCTGCTGAGTTTTTTCCAGCTTTTTCTGTTGTTATTTTTTATTTTACTGAGGCTGCCTCAGTTTAGGGAAGGCTTATAGCTGGTTTCTTCCCTGTGAATACTTTCAGAAAGTCTCCATTCAGGATGGTGACTATTTTGTGCTCGGCCTCAGTTACAAGCCAGTTTTCACCTTTTAATGTTCTCACTCCTTCCCTGAAAGTCCTTTTGGGATTCTGGTATTGAAAGAAAGTTTACTACTAATTAGCTTCTGTAGCTGAGCTTTATTCCAGGCCTCTTGTTGCCACTCTGATCACAGATTTAACAGTTTTGTGCACAGCCATGTGTTGTGACACAGTTCCACAGGCACTGACTGGCACTGGGTACAGTTCCACAGGCACGGACTGGCACTGGGTACAGATCCACAGGCACGGACTGGCACTGGGTACAGTTCCACAGGCACGGACTGGCACTGGGTACAGTTCCACAGGCACGGACTGGCACTGGGTACAGATCCACAGGCACGGACTGGCACTGGGTACAGATCCACAGGCACGGACTGGCACGGGGTACAGATCCACAGGCACGGACTGGCACTGGGTACAGATCCACAGGCACTGACTGGCGCTGGGTACAGTTCCACAGGCACTGACTGGCGCTGGGTACAGTTCCACAGGCACTAACTGGCACTGGGTACAGTTCCACAGGCACTAACTGGCCCTGGGTACAGTTCCACAGGCACTGACTGATGCTGGGTACAGTTCCACAGGCACTGACTGATGCTGGGTACAGTTCCACAGGCACTGACTGGCGCTGGGTACAGTTCCACAGGCACTGACTGGCGCTGGGTACAGTTCCACAGGCACTGACTGATGCTGGGTACAGTTCCACAGGCACTGACTGGTGCTGGGTACAGTTCCACAGGCACTGACTGATGCTGGGTACAGTTCCACAGGCACTGACTGGCCCTGGGTACAGTTCCACAGGCACTGACTGGCCCTGGGTACAGTTCCACAGGCACTGACTGGCACTGGGTACAGTTCCACAGGTACTGACTGATGCTGGGTACAGTTCCACAGGCACTGACTGGCACTGGGTACAGTTCCACAGGTACTGACTGATGCTGGGTACAGTTCCACAGGCACTGACTGGCACTGGGTACAGTTCCACAGGCACTGACTGCCGCTGGGTACAGTTCCACAGGCACTGACTGATGCTGGGTACAGTTCCACAGACACTGACTGGCACTGGGTACAGTTCCACAGGTACTGACTGATGCTGGGTACAGTTCCACAGACACTGACTGCCGCTGGGCACAGTTCCACAGACACTGACTGGCACTGGGCACAGTTCCACAGACACTGACTGGCACTGGGTACAGTTCCACAGGCACTGACTGGCCCTGGGTACAGTTCCACCGGCACAGACTGGTGCTGGGTAGAATTCCACAGGTACATTTCCACAGAGGGATAAGAACATAAGAAATAGGAGCAGGAGTAGGCCATTTGGCCCTTCGGGCCTGCTCCGCCATTTAATGAGATCATGGCTGATCTGATCTTGGGCTATCTCCACCTTAAATGTATTCAATGACCCTGCCTCCACAGCTCTCTGGGGCAGAGAATGCCACAGATTTACGACCCTTTGAGGGAAGAAATTCCTCATCTCAGTTTTAAATGGATGTTGGTGAATGGAATGCTTCAATACAAGGAGTGGTTAGGGCAGAGACCATTGCATCTTTGAAGAGAAGAATAGATAAACCTTTACAAAGGATGATACAAGGCTATGGGGAGATAACTGGGCAAAGGGACTAATCTTGGATTGCTCCAACAAAGAGCTGCACAAACACGTGAAGATACAGATCAGTCCTGACCTAATTGGATGGCGGAACAGGCTTCAGGTGCTGAATGGTCTCCTCCTGTTCCTATGTTCCTTGTTCCTATGTTTATATCCAGGCTTATTTCATGGCAAATCCTGACCCAGCTGCAGCCTCAGTTCAGTTATTGGTCCCTGATTTTATGTTTTAATCAATGACTCTTAATTCCCTGATTGTGTTTTTTTATATTCTCTGTACATTAATATTATACATCTTAATTTGGATTCCCTGGGTAGGGAAAATGGTGCCCTGGGCAAACTTGTATTTTGGCGCCCTTTCTTTAAGTTTAAGTAAAAGTATTAGCAAAAGTTTCAGAAATAAAAATGGAATCTCAAAAGTTTTTTATAATTTAATTAATAAATGATATAAAAAATAACATAGCTAAGTGACAAATTAACTAAACATTAAATTAAACACTAAACTAACAAATAACAATAACAAATAAAAATACTTTGTTCACCAAGATATTTTGAGCCTTTTCATTCTTGATAGACAGGATGGCCAACGAGGATAGCCTGCTGTTCTCGCAAGGTCGATCGCAAATATGTTTTTATGAGCTTCGACTTCGAGAAGCTCGGTTTGCCGCTTGCCACGGATGCGGGCATGGTTACCAGGATCCTGTGCGCTATCCATCACCACCGATACAGACATGGTTACCAGGATCCTGTGTGCTATCCAACACCACCGATACAGACATGGTTACCAGGATCCTGTGTGCTATCCACCACCACCAATACGGACATGGTTACCAGGATCCTGTGTGCTATCCATCACCATGGATACGGGCATGGTTTACAGGATCCTGAGAGCTATCCAACACCACCAATACGGACATGGTTACCAGGATCCTGTGTGCTATCCAACACCACCGATACGGACAAGGTTACCAGGATCCTGTGTGCTATCCATCACCATGGATACGGGCATGGTTTACAGGATCCTGAGAGCTATCCAACACCACCGATACGGACAAGGTTACCAGGATCCTGTGTGCTATCCATCACCACGGATATGAGCATGGTTAACAGGATCCTGAGAGCTATCCATCACCACCGATACGGGCATGGTTAACAGGATCCTGTGTGCTATCCATCACCATGGATACGGGCATGGTTTACAGGATCCTGAGAACTATCCATCACCACAGATACGGACATGGTTACCAGGATCCTGTGTGCTATCCAACACCACCAATACGGACATGGTTACCAGGATCCTGTGTGCTATCCAACACCACCGATACGGACAAGGTTACCAGGATCCTGTGTGCTATCCAACACCACTGATACGGACAAGGTTACCAGGGTCCTGTGTGCTATCCAACACCACCGATACAGACATGGTTACCAGGATCCTGTGTGCTATCCAACACCACCGATACAGACATGGTTACCAGGATCCTGTGCGCTATCCAACACCACCGATACAGACATGGTTACCAGGGTCCTGTGTGCTATCCAACACCACCGATACAGACATGGTTACCAGGATCCTGTGTGCTATCCAACACCACCGATACAGACATGGTTACCAGGATCCTGTGTGCTATCCAACACCACCGATACAGACATGGTTACCAGGATCCTGTGCGCTATCCAACACCACCGATACAGACATGGTTACCAGGGTCCTGTGTGCTATCCAACACCACCGATACAGACATGGTTACCAGGATCCTGTGTGCTATCCAACACCACCGATACAGACATGGTTACCAGGGTCCTGTGTGCTATCCAACACCACCGATACGGGCATGGTTACCAGGATCCTGTGTGCTATCCAACACCACCGATACGGGCATGGTTACCAGGATCCTGTGTGCTATCCAACACCACCGATACGGGCATGGTTACCAGGATCCTGTGTGCTATCCAACACCACCGATACGGGCATGGTTACCAGGATCCTGTGTGCTATCCAACACCACCGATACGGGCATGGTTACCAGGATCCTGGTGCTATCCAACACCACCGATACAGACATGGTTACCAGGATTCTGTGTGCTATCCAACACCACCGATACAGACATGGTTACCAGGATCCTGTGTGCTAGCCAACACCACCGATACGGGCATGGTTACCAGGATCCTGTGTGCTATCCAACACCACCGATACAGACATGGTTACCAGGATCCTGTGTGCTATCCAACACCACCGATACAGACATGGTTACCAGGATTCTGTGTGCTATCCAACACCACCGATACGGGCATGGTTACCAGGATCCTGTGTGCTATCCACCACCACCGATACAGGCATGGTTACCAGGATCCTGTGTGCTATCCAACACCACCGATACGGGCATGGTTGCCAGGATCCTGTGTGCTATCCAACACCACCGATACAGACATGGTTACCAGGATCCTGTGTGCTATCCAACACCACCGATACAGACATGGTTACCAGGATCCTGTGCGCTATCCAACACCACCGATACAGACATGGTTACCAGGGTCCTGTGTGCTATCCAACACCACCGATACAGACATGGTTACCAGGATCCTGTGTGCTATCCAACACCACCGATACAGACATGGTTACCAGGGTCCTGTGTGCTATCCAACACCACCGATACGGGCATGGTTACCAGGATCCTGTGTGCTATCCAACACCACCGATACGGGCATGGTTACCAGGATCCTGTGTGCTATCCAACACCACCGATACGGGCATGGTTACCAGGATCCTGTGTGCTATCCAACACCACCGATACGGGCATGGTTACCAGGATCCTGTGTGCTATCCAACACCACCGATACGGGCATGGTTACCAGGATCCTGGTGCTATCCAACACCACCGATACAGACATGGTTACCAGGATTCTGTGTGCTATCCAACACCACCGATACAGACATGGTTACCAGGATCCTGTGTGCTAGCCAACACCACCGATACGGGCATGGTTACCAGGATCCTGTGTGCTATCCAACACCACCGATACAGACATGGTTACCAGGATCCTGTGTGCTATCCAACACCACCGATACAGACATGGTTACCAGGATTCTGTGTGCTATCCAACACCACCGATACGGGCATGGTTACCAGGATCCTGTGTGCTATCCACCACCACCGATACAGGCATGGTTACCAGGATCCTGTGTGCTATCCAACACCACCGATACGGGCATGGTTGCCAGGATCCTGTGTGCTATCCAACACCACCGATACGGGCATGGTTACCAGGATCCTGTGTGCTATCCACCACCACCGATACGGGCATGGTTACCAGGATCCTGTGTGCTATCCAACACCACCGATACAGACATGGTTACCAGGATCCTGTGTGCTATCCAACACCACCGATACAGACATGGTTACCAGGATCCTGTGTGCTATCCAACACCACCAATACAGACATGGTTACCAGGATCCTGTGTGCTATCCAACACCACCGATACGGGCATGGTTACCAGGATCCTGTGTGCTATCCAACACCACCGATACAGACATGGTTACCAGGATCCTGCAAGCTATCCAACACCACCGATACGGGCATGGTTACCAGGATCCTGTGTGCTATCCAACACCACCGATACGGTCATGGTTACCAGGATCCTGCAAGCTATCCAACACCACCGATACAGACATGGTTACCAGGATCCTGAGAACGATCCATCACCACCGATACAGGCATGGTTAACAGGATCCTGTGTGCTATCCATCACCACTGATACGGACATGGTTACCAGGATCCTGAGAGCTATCCACCACCACCGATACGGACATGGTTACCAGGATCCTGTGTGCTATTCATCACCACCAATACAGACACGGTTACCAGGATCCTGTGTGCTAGCCAACACCACCGATACAGACAAGGTTACCAGGATCCTGTGTGCTATCCATCACCGCCAATACAGACATGGTTACCAGGATCCTGTGTGCTATCCAACACCACCGATACAGACATGGTTACCAGGATCTTGTGTGCTATCCAACACCACCGATACAGACATGGTTACCAGGATCTTGTGTGCTATCCAACACCACCGATACAGACATGGTTACCAGGATCCTGTGTGCTATCCAACACCACCGATACGGGCATGGTTACCAGGATCCTGTGTGCTATCCAACACCACCGATACGGGCATGGTTACCAGGATCCTGTGTGCTATCCAACACCACCGATACAGACATGGTTACCAGGATCCTGTGTGCTATCCAACACCACCGATACAGACATGGTTACCAGGATCCTGTGTGCTATCCAACACCACCGATACAGGCATGGTTACCAGGATCCTGTGTGCTATCCAACACCATCGATACAGACATGGTTACCAGGATCCTGCAAACTATCCAACACCACCGATACGGGCATGGTTACCAGGGTCCTGTGTGCTATCCAACACCACCGATACGGGCATGGTTACCAGGATCCTGCAAGCTATCCAATACCACCGATACAGACATGGTTACCAGGATCCTGTGTGCTATCCAACACCACCGACACGGGCATGGTTAGCAGGACCCTGCAAGCTATCCATGTGTTTGGGAACTTGCTCTTGAAACTTGAATCTGCTCTTCTTGAGGAGCGCTGCAGTCCGGTGGAAGCGGATTTTGGAGAGAGCCAAGTTCTTCGCAGAGGTTGACACCGTTAATGTCAGACCCTCTTGGTCATGGTGCCCCCCCACCCCCGGCGCCCTGCATGGTCGTCCATGGCGCCCACCTGTAAGGCCGGCCCTGTCCCTGGGTTTGGTTATTTCTCCTTTTTTTTGCCTCCCTCGTCCTGACTATTTACAAAACTTCTTTTTATCCCGTTTAGCCTTTTTCAACTTTTCCCTTTACCTCCCCGATGCCACATTAGTTTAAACCCACCCTGTCCACCCAAGCTCGAGTTAGCCTTCCCCGCAATTTAGACAAAAATGAGCTTGTCCCAATAGGAGTGGAAAAAAGCTCAATTTAAGGATAAGAGAAATAAGAAACAAAATTGACTTTTCCTGACCACTTTACATTAACACACACACACAACCCACAATAAATGGGGGATTATCTGACCTAAAATTGGACATAGCAGCGCCCTTACCCAGGCAGAGATTAAAAAAGAAAGACTTGCATTTATATAGCGCCTTTCAGCCACTGAAGTACTTTTTGAAGTGCAGTCACTGTTGTAATGTAGGAAACGATAGGCTGACAATTTACAGTTGTACACTTATAAATCGAGCTGGATGGGGTTTTCTTTTGCACGTTTTCATCTTTTATTGTTTTAACCCGTTTGGTAATATAGCACTGGGGATCGACCGATTATAAAACAGACGTAAAATAAAATGCGGCGATTTGGAGAGACGCGACCGCTTTAAGAGCGCTGCCCCGCCTTCCCTGCGAAGTGACACCGAGCTTGTAACTAACAACGCGGAAGTGCTCCAGACTTGTTCAAGTTCCAAGTGCAAAGGTCTTATTACTTGGGGTGGCAAAAAACACACAAAAAAAGTTTATTTTTATTTTTAATGTTGCTTTGATTTTGCTCCGAGGATTGTACTTGTGATTTAACACTGTGGGCGTTTTGCAGACAGACAGAGCGCGCCCGGGAGTCCCGAGTAACTCGCTTTAACTCCACTCCCAACAACCATATTTGGTAAGTTTTACAAAGTGTCTTTACCCCCCACCCCCGCCCCCAATCACCCCACCTACCCAAGTCTCTCTCTCTCTGTTCTTTGCGAAACTACTCTTTGAAGCCATCGAGTCGACTTGCCTTGTCTGTGCACACTTTTGCACTTTAAAGAAAAACCAAATTAAACTGCAAACTTTTTTTAAATTTGAGTTTGCTAAATCCCATTCGAACAGTTTATTTAATCTAGTTTTATTCAATTGCAGATCTTGCAATTATATCCAGGGGGTGGGGTTTAACAGTAACTCTTATTAAAAAGTAAAGCATGATTTAATGTATTAATAAATATTAATGCTTTAAGGTAGCGCCTCTATTCGTAAACAATTCTCTCCCCTCCTCCTCACTCTGCCAGTCGGGTTGGACATAACTGGGAAATAGTGTAACGTACTTCAGATTGGTCCTGTAATTGAATCGATTTTTGTTTTCTTACCTGTACTACTTACTGCCCCCGCCTCCTCTCTCCCTCTGCGGTCAGATTGGTTTAGGTGTTTAACCAGACTGCTACTGTACCTGGGCTGCTATGTATGCTGGAGTCGGAATAACTCTCTTATTTCTGGATAAACTTCCATTAGTCACACCACCGCACAAGTTTAATATCCGCCCCCGACCAATTTAAACTGCGTTTCCCAATCGCGTGCCTCTAAACTGGTTAGAGGTCACAACATGGACTGCAGCCCCCTGAGCTGCAAGAGAGACTTGCATTTCTGTAGCGCCTTTCACCACCACCGGATGTCTCAAAGCGCTTTACAGCCAATGAAGTACTTTTTTGAAGTGGAGTCACTGTTGTAATGTAGGAAACACAGCAGCCAATTTGCGCACAGCAAGCTCCCACAAACGGCAATGTGATAATGACCAGATAATCTGTTTTAGTGATGTTGATTTGAGGGTTGGCCAGGACAAAGTGGAGAACTTCCTGCTCCTCTTTGCAATAGTGGCCATGGGATCTTTTACATCCACCTGAGAGAGCAGACGGGGTCTCGGTTTAGCATCTCATCCGAAAGGTGGCACCTCCGACAGTGCAGCACTCCCTCAAGACCACACTGGGAGTGTCAGCCTGGATTTTTGTGCTCAAGTCTCTGGAGTGGGAACTTGAACCCACAACCTGCTGACTCTGAGGCGAGAGTGCTACCCACTGAGCCAGCGAGAGAGGAGAGGAGGAAATGGGAAAAACAGCCATGGTTCCCATTCCTGATCACTCGTCAATGTTTCCCTTCAGTCCGATCAGCACAGATCAGAGTCTGACTCTGGGACCTTCCTGCTCCCCATGCCCCAGTGTTACACCAAACGGTGCACTCGCTCACTGAGGCTTAAATGGAGATTAATGGGGCAATTTTAACCCAACCCGCCCATTGGGAAACTGACAGGATCGTGTGTGATGCTGGTTTCACACCCTGCCCAATGTTACTCTCCATTGGGATTCCCCGCTGGAGGGGTAGGTTAAAGTTCCTAAGAGTCCGATTTAATCTAATGTAAATTGGAGGTTTCAGTTAAAGTTTATGCAAGAAAGGAGGGAGAGAAAAAACAGGGA
This sequence comes from Somniosus microcephalus, assembly GCF_052327205.1. Classification (NCBI taxonomy): domain Eukaryota; kingdom Metazoa; phylum Chordata; class Chondrichthyes; order Squaliformes; family Somniosidae; genus Somniosus; species Somniosus microcephalus. Next base: position 23,224,773 of record NC_140991.1, read on the forward strand.
ACTACAGGCCAGTTAGCCTGACATCAGTCGTCGGGAAAATGCTGGAATCCATTGTTAAGGAAGTGGGATCAGGGCACTTAGAAAATCATAACATGATTAGGCAGAGTTAGCATGGTTTTATGAAAGGGAAATCGCGTTTGACAAATTTATTGGAGTTTTTTGAGGATGTAACTAGCAGGGTAGATAAAGGGGAACCAGTGGATGTAGTATATTTGGATTTCCAAAAGGCATTCAATAAGGTGCCACATAAAAGGTTATTACACAAGATTAGGGTTCATGGGGTTGGGGGTAATATAGTAGCATGGATAGAGGATTGGTTAACGGCCAGAAAATAGAGCGTAGGGATAAATGGGTCTTTTTCAGGTTGGCAGGCTGTAACTAGCGGGGTGCCGCAAGGATCAGTGTTGGAGCCTCAGCTATTTACAATCTATATTAATGACCTAGATAAAGGGACCGAGTGTAATGTATCCAAGTTTGCTGATGATACAAAGCTAGGTGGGACAGTAAGCTGTGAGGAGAACACAATGTGTCTGCAAAGGGATATAGATAGACTAAGTGAGTAGGCGTAAGGTGGTAGCTGGAGTATAATGTAGGGAAATGTGAGGTTATTCACTTTGGGAGGAAGAATAGAAAAACAGAATATTTTTTTAAATGGTGAGAAACTTTCAAATGTTGGTGTTCAGAGAGATTTGGCTGTCCTTGTGCAAAAAAACACAGAAAGCTAGCATGCAGGTACAGCAAGCAATAAGGAAGGCAAATGGCATGTTGGCCTTTATTGCAAGGGGGCTGGAGTATAAGAGTAAGGAAGTCTTGCTCCAATTGTACAGGGCCTTGGTGAGACCTCACCTGGAGTATTGGGCACAGTTCTGGTCTCCTTATCTAAGGAAGGATATACTTGCCTTGGAGGCGGTGCAACAAAGGTTCACTAGATTGATCCCTGGGATGAGAGGGCTGTCCTATGAGGAGAGATTGTGTAGAATGGGCCTATACTATCTGGAGTTTAGAAGAATGAGAGGTGATCTCATTGAAACATACAAGATTCTGAAGGGGATTGACAGGGTAGATGCTGAGAGATTGTTTCCCCTGGCTGGAGTGTCTAGAACTAGGGGGCATAGTCTCAGGATAAGGGGTGGGCCATTTAAGACTGAGATAAGGAGGAATTTCTTCACTCAGAGGGTTGTGAATCTTTGGAATTCTCTGCCCCAGAGGGCTGTGGATGCTGAGTGGTTGAGTATATTCAAGGCTGAGATTTTTGGACTCTAGGGGAATCAAGGGATATGAAAATTGGGCAGGAAAGTGGAGTTGAGGTCGAAGATCAGCCATGATCTTATTGAATGGTGGAGCAGGCTCGAGGGGCCGTGTGGCCAACTCCTGCTCCTATTTCTTATATGTTTATAAACTACTCCAGTTTTGAGATTGTAGCCTATGCTATCCTGGGATTGGGTTACCTGATTTTTTTTAATTCATCATTGAGGATGTTGTTTGTGGGTTCCTATATTGCACTGCCCCTTGTGTGTGTCCGTTTAGTTCAGTGGCTGCACTCTCACCTCTGAGTCAGATGGTGTGGGCCCACGTAACCTAGGCTGACACTTCAGTGCCAGTAACGAGGGAGTGCTGCACTGTCGGAGGGAGCACTGCACTGTCGGAGGTGCCCTCTTTCAGGTGAGGCCTTGTCTGCCCTCTCGGGTGGATGTGAAAGATCCCACGGCCACTATTGGAAGCAGAGCACGCCCGATATCCTGGCCACCTTTTATCCCGAAACCAACATCGCCAAAAACAGCTGAACTGGCCACTTAACCTCATTCAAATAGCAAAATACTGCGGATGCTGGAAATCTGAAATAACAACAGAAAACGCTGGAAAAACTCAGCAGGCTAGGCAGCATCCGTGGAGAGAGAAACAAGAGGTAACGTTTCAGGTCAAAGACCTTTCGTCAGAACTCTTACCCTCATTGCTGTTTGCAGGGTTTCGATGTGTGCAAATTGGCTGCTGCTTTCCCTTACATAACAACACTTCAAAAGTAGTTCATTGGCTGTAAGGCGCCTTGGGGCACCCTGAGGGTGTACAAGGTGTTATATAAATACACATTCTTTCTTCTCTGCCACTGACACCTCGGCAGAGAGATAATCACAGCAATCAAAGGTGTGAATGGTGTCCAAACAGGTCAGTGAGGAAAACATTACATCAAAGAACAATGCGGTGGGGTCACAGACTGTGATCAGCTGACCATTTTATAGTTGTTAATTCGCAATCCAGCTATCCTCATGGATTATAAGAACGTGTTTTAGTTCCTTTTAATGATATAAACAGAGCGGATTGTGTGTGACTGATTGATTGATTGATTAATTTAAATGTAGAGACAAGACGCAGCCCCCTTTTAAGAGCGATGCACCTCCCTCCCTCGGCACCCAGTCCTGATGTGACCGATGCTCTAATAATGAGGAAGTGCTCCAGAGTTTTTTCAAGTTCCAGCTGGGAAGGGTTTACTATTTGGTGGGAAAGGGGAGCAACAATAAATTGTAAAAAAAATAGTTTTAAAGTTATAGAATTTTTTTAACAGGAGAATAATATTTGTGATTCAACAGTTTAAATGTATTAAAGCACTAATGTTATACCATCACTGGTAATACCAGAATGTTTTTTGAGATCAGGTATTGTTCTGTCTGTCTCAATATGGTTATGCTGCCTTCATCACTGAGGTACCCCATATAAGATCTCTGTGTGAGTTCATCGATTTCCGTACTGCCCACTAATATTTTGAACATACAAACTCCCATTGAAGGCTGTTCGCTTCTGGGTGACTGGAAAAGGGGTCTAGTCTGAAAAGCTCACATTGACAACTAGGCTTTGATGAGATAAATGCTTCCCAAACCCGTTTCTCCTTTTCTGGGCTACTGTCTTAGCCCGAGTGTCCTAAAATGAACCAACTTCGGTAACTATGTATCGTGGGGGACAGGATGGTTCTGGGCCTTGAATCCCGACCCAAGAGACCATCGTCCAATCCTGGGGTTCGAAGTAAAACTTGTCCTGCCCTGTGTGGTCATAACTCGGTGGAGGTCGTCAGGCTGGGTTCTGGCTTGAGCTGGTTGGTTTTGTGTTCTCGGCTGGAAGTGGACAGATATATCCCAGGTAGTCTTGGTTACTTGGGTACTCCTTTGTTCACTTATTGTTGGTGCAGAGCGGTTTATGAATCTTTGCAGGGCTATGAGGAAAGAGTGGAGGAGTGGGACTAATTTTCCAACATTACACCAGTGACTGCACTTCAAAAAGTACTTCATTGGTATAGAAATGCAAACTCTCTTTTTCTCTCTTTTTCTCTTTCTCTTTCTCTCTTTCTCTTTCTCTCTCTCTCTCTCTCTCTCTCTTTTCTTTCTCTCTCTCTCAATTCAATTCAATTCAATTCAATTCAAATGCTTTATTGGCATGAAAGTTTACAGGGAACCATATTGCCAAAGCTTACATAACAAAAAGTACAGTTTTCCAACATTCTGTAGGTGTCAAACAATTTTGACCTTCGTTGGGTACATACAATATTACTTTAAACAATATTAATTTAAACAGTCTTTGTACATCATTGGGTACATTCAGTATTAATTTTAAACAGTCCTCAGGTTGTGACATGTTGTTACATATTTGGCACCAAGGTATGGTCTGTCTCCTTCTCCCAGGACTAATCTTAATTTTGACAGGTCATCCAATTCCTTGAAATCTGGGGTTGTTTGGCTGAGCTTGTCAAATAATATGTTTCTTGATGTGTTGAATTTTTCGCATTTTAGGAGGAAATGCATCTCTGTCTCAACCTCGCCGGCCAGACATTGATCACATATTCTATTCTCTCTAGGCTGCCAGGATTTCTTGTATCTTCCTTTTTCAATTGCCAGTTGGTGGTCGCTTAGTCTGTACCTGGTGAGGGTCTGTCTCTGTTTTGTGTCTCTGATGGTCGAGCGATAGTCTGCCAGTTTATATTCTCTTTTTAGGGCCCGGTAACATTCTAATCTGCTTTGGCTTTTGGTTATTTTGTTCCAATGTTCCAGGTAGGTTTCTTTGCATTGTTTAATGATTTGGTTCACTCGGATTGGTGTTTGGACGGCAGTGTTGGTCTGGGACTGGTCAGGGTCCGGCTGAGTAGGAGTACTTAGTTTCAGTAGCAGCTGACTCAGGGGACTCTTTTCTGGGTTTAGCTCTTGGGTCTGGAAGGCTTTAAAATGAAGGGTGTCTGGGGAGCTAGATTTGAGGTGATTTAGGAAGTTTAGTGCTCGTTTTTGGATGTTTATTATCAGTGGGTATCTGCCTAGTTCGGCTCTGCATGCATTTGTTGGTGTTTTCCTTTGGGTGCGAAGGATGCTTCGGCAAAATTCTGCATGTAGGGCTTCTATTGTGTGTTTTTCCCATTTAGTGTAGCGATGGTGACTGAGCGGGCCCCATACTTCACTACCGTACAGCGCAATGGGCAGGATTATGCTGTCAAATATTTTGAGCCAGATTTTGATTGGGATTTGGATGTTGTAGAATTTTTTCTTTTTATTGCATATAGGGCTCTTCGGGCTTTTTCTCTCTCTCTCTCTTTCTCCCTTTCTCTCTCTCCCCCTTTTTCTCTCTCTCTCTCCCTTTCTCTCTCTCTCTCTCCCTTTCTCTCTCTCTCTCTCTCTCTCCCTTTCTCTCTCTCTCTCTCTCCCTTTCTCTCCCTTTCTCTCTCTCTCCTCTCTCTCTCTCTCTCTCTTTTTTCTCTCTCTCTCTCTCTCTCTCTCTCTCTCTCTCTCTCCCTTTCTCTCTCTCTCTCTCTCTCCCTTTCTCTCTCTCTCTCTCCCTTTCTCTCTCTCTCCCTTTCTCTCTCTCTCTCTCTCCCTTTCTCTCTCTCTCTCTCTCCCTTTCTCTCTCTCTCCCTTTCTTTCTCTCTCTCTCTCTCTCTCCCTTTCTCTCTCTCTCTCTCTCTCTCTCTCCCTTTCTCTCTCTCCCTTTCTCTCTCTCTCTCCCTTTCTCTCTCTCTCTCTCCCTTTCTCTCTCTCCCTTTCTCTCTCTCTCTCCCTTTCTCTCTCTCTCCCTTTCTCTCTCTCTCTCTCCCTTTCTCTCTCTCTCTCCCTTTCTCTCTCTCTCTCCCTTTCTCTCTCTCTCTCCCTTTCTCTCTCTCTCTCCCTTTCTCTCTCTCTCTCTCTCTCTCCCTTTCTCTCTCTCTCTCTCTCTCTCCCCCTTTCTCTCTCTCTCTCCCCCTTTCTCTCTCTCTCTCTCTCTCTCTCCCTTTCTCTCTCTCTCCCTTTCTCTCTCTCTCTCTCTCTCTCCCTTTCTCTCTCTCTCTCTCTCTCTCTCTCCCTTTCTCTCTCTCTCTCTCTCTCCCTTTCTCAGTTCAGTTCAGTTCAGTTCAAATGCTTTATTGGCATGAAAGTTTACAGAGAACCATATTGCCAAAGCTTACATAGCAAAAAGGTACAGTTTTCCAACATTCTGTAGGTGTCAATCGATTTGACATTTGTTGGGTACATACAATATTACTTTTAAACAATATTAATTTTAAACAGTCTTTCTACTTCATTTGGTACGTTCAATATTAATTTTAAACAGTCTTACTTTTAAACAGTCCTCAGGTTGTGACATGTTGTTACATATTTAGCCCCAAGGTATGGTCTGTCTCCTTCTCCTAGGACTAATCTCAATTTTGACAGATCATCCAATTCCTTGAAATCTGGGGTTGTTTGGCTTAGCTTGTTGAATAATATGTTTCTTGATGTGTTGAATTTTTCGCATTTTAGGAGGAAATGCATTTCTGTTTCAACCTCGCCAGCCAGACATTGATCGCATATTCTATTCTCTCTAGGCTGCCAGGATTTCTTGTATCTGCCTTTTTCAATTTCCAGTTGGTGGTCGCTTAGTCTGTACCTGGTGAGGGTCTGTCTCTGTTTTGTGTCTCTGATGGTCGTGAGGTAGTCTGCCAGTTTATATTCTCTTTTTAGGGCCCGGTAACATTCTAATCTGCTTTGGCTTTCGGTTATTTTGTTCCAATGTTCCAGGTAGGTTTCTTTGCATTTTTTAATGATTTGGTTCACTCGGATTGGTGTTTGGACGGCTGTGTTGGTCTGGGGCTGGTCAGGGTCCGGCTGAGTACTTAGTTTCAGTAGCAGCTGACTCAGGGGACTCTTTTCTGGGTTTAGCTCTTGGGTCTGAAAGGCTTGGAAATGAAGGGTGTCTGGGGAGCTAGATTTGAGGTGATTTAGGAAGTTTAGTGCTCGTTTTTGGATGTTTATTATCAGTGGGTATCTGCCTAGTTCGGCTCTGCATGCATTTGTTGGCGTTTTTCTTTGGGTGCGAAGGATGCTTCGGCAGAATTCTGCATGTAGGGCTTCTATTGTGTGTTTTTCCCATTTAGTGTAGCTTTGGTGATTTAGCGGGCCCCATACTTCACTACCGTACAGTGCAATGGGCAGGATTATGCTGTCAAATATTTTGAGCCAGATTTTGATTGGGATTTGGATATAGAATTTTCTTTTTATTGCATATAGGGCTCTTCGGGCTTTTTCTTTTAGTGCATTCACTGCTATGCTGAAGCTCCCTGATGCTGTAATAGTTAGACCAAGGTAGGTGTAGCTCATAGTGTGTCCTATAGTGGTATCACTGAGGGTAAACTGGTATTTGTTTTCCTGACATCTGGGCCTTTTTTGAAAAATCATGATGTTGGTTTTCTTTAGATTTACTGTTAGAGCCCAATTTTGGCAGTATTTGTCGAGTAGGTCTAGTTGTTGCTGTAATCCCTGTTCTGTGGGAGACAGCAGAACCAGGTCGTCCGCATAGAACAGGGACTTCACTTCTCCATCCAGGAGACGGAGACCTGGTGACTCGCTTTGCTCCAGCATGTCTGCTAATTCATTTATGTATATGTTGAACAGGGTCGGGCTCAAATTGCAGCCCTGCCGGACGCCTCTTCTCTGGGTGAAGAAATCGGTGCGTTTGTCTCCAATTTTGACCCCGCATTTGTTTTTCAGATACATTGATTTAATAAGGTCATAGACTTTGCCCCCTATTCCACACTGAAGAAGTTTATAATAGAGCCCTTCGTGCCATATAGAGTCAAAGGCTTTCTTGAAGTCGATGAAACAGGCGAATATTTTCCCATTTTTTGTTTGGTGTATATGTTTTTCAATGAGGGTGTGAAGGGTATAGATATGGTCGGCGGTGCGGTGTTTTGGAAGAAAGCCTATTTGTTTTTTTCTGAGGATATTATGTTTGTTAAGAAAATCAAGTAATCTACTATTTAGAATACTGCAGAATAACTTCCCTAGACAACTGTTGACACAGATGCCGCGGTAGTTATTTGGGTCTGATTTGTTTCCACTTTTATATATGGGGGAGATTAGTCCTTGGCACCAGATATCGGGAAAACAGCCTGAACGTAATATGATGTTGAATAATTTGAGTACCGCACCCTGCATCTCCATATTGCTGAACTTGAGCATTTCATTTTTGATGTTGTCTGGGCCACAGGCTTTCTTTAGGTGGAGAGATTTTGTTTTTGTGGCCAGTTCTTTCCATGTGATTGGGGAGTCTAGAGGGTTTTGGTTGTCTTTAATTGTTGCTTCTAATGTGTGGAGTTTTTCTGTGACCTGATGTTGACTTGGGTTTGTTTCGTTTATTGGGATGTCTTTGTAGAGGTTTTCAAAATGTGTTCTCCAGATGTCGCCATCTTGGATTGGTAATGCTTGCAATTGTGTTGTACTCAGGTTATTCCACATTTCCCAGAATTGTTTTGGATTGGTGGAGTTTTCAATTTCTTCGAGTATTTTGTGGGTATAGTTTTGTGTTTTGTTCCTAATGGTGTGTTTATATCTTTTGAGGGTTTCATTGTATCTAGTACGTAGGTCCGGATTGTTTGGTTGGCGATGCTTTTGGTTTGATATTTTTCTCAGGTCTTTTCTGGCATTTTTGCATTCGTGGTCAAACCATTTCTTATTTTTATTTTGTCTTTTGTGACGCTTCCTCTTCTGTTTCACAAGGTCGGCTTTTACAGCTGCCTCATGGAAGATCATATTTATATCCTCTATGGCCATGTTTACACCATCTCTGGTGATCTCGTATGGGTTTTCTTTAAATTTTGATATTTTACTTGTGAGATCAGGTGACTTTAGTGCTGTGATGAATTTTTCTCCACTGTCTGGGGCCCATCTGTATGTCTGGTTTATTTTATGGAGCTTACTGGGTTCTTTTTTTGTGTCTGTAGTTTGGGCAGAAAGTTTAAGGTACATATTTATTTGGTTATGGTCTGAGAGGGGGGATTGCTGCCTGACAGTGAATGCGTTGATATCGCAGGGGTCCAGGTCAGTGATTGTATAGTCCACCACACTAGACCCAAGAGTTGAGGAGTATGTGAGTCTCCCTAGGGAGTCCCCTCTGAACCTACCATTAACTATGTACAGGCCTAAGGCTCGGCAGAGTTGCACTACCTCCCTACCGCTTTTATTTATTTCACGATCAAGGTTGTTCCGATTTGCGATGGCTGGTGTGACATCTAAAGGGGTCTGGCCAAACACATGGTTGTTTCCCTGTGGGTCTATGAAGTCAGGTTCACAACCGGTCCTTGCATTTAGGTCCCCACATATTATCACCTTTCCTTGGGCCTGGAAATGGCTGATTTCCATGTGGAGAGTATCAAATAACTCCTCTTCGAAATATGGCGATTCTATTGGAGGTATGTAGATCGCACATAAGTAAACATCTTTTTTTGCTATTCCTATATTTTTATCTAGTTTTAGCCATATGTGTGATTTCCCCTGTTTTACCGGTGAGATGTGTTTGTCCAGTTCTCCCTTATACCACACCAATATTCCCCCGGAGGTTCTGCCCTTGCGTGTTTTAGTGTTCTTTACTGAGGGCACAATGATTTCATGGTACATTGGAGGACAGTGGGTCGGCACGTCCTTTTGGCACCATGTTTCTGTTAACACAATTATATCAATGTCTTTTATAGCTTTTAGGAATTCAGGGTCTGTACTCTTCATCCCAAAAGTTGAGGAGCGGAGGCCCTGGATATTCCAGCAGCTTATGTGGAAAGAACGCATTTATATAGTTCAATAAAACGAAATAAAATGGACCTATTTTGTGGGATGAGTGTGGAAACACTATTTTCTATAATGCTAAATGATGATTTAGTATAAATTTCATGAGGCATGCACATATATCTATCTAATAATAGTAATAATACTGATAAGATAACAATAATGATAATGATAAATAACAATATTAATAATTTCTCCGACTTTCTATCAGGCTGTTCAGCATCGTCATGATCTTTCTCAGTTCTTGGTCTACAGTTGCTATCACTGAGACATGGTTGAGGGAGGGGCAAGACTGGCAGCTCAATATTCCGGGGTACAGAATCTTCAGGCGAGACAGAGGGGGAGGTATAAGAGGAGGGGGTGTCGCAATATTAATTAAGGAGTCAATTACTGCAGTAAGGAGGGATGATATATTAGCTGGGTCCTCTAATGAGGCCATATGGGTGGAGCTTAAAAACAAAAAGGGGGCAAGCACTTTGCTGGGAGTGTACTATAGGCCTCCAAACAGTCAGGGGGAGATAGAGGAACAGATATGTAGGCAAATCTCAGAGAAATGTGCAAATAATAGGGTAATAATAATGGGGGATTTCAACTTCCCCAATATTAACTGGGATAGTCAGAGTGTGAAAGGCTCAGAGGGTGTAGAATTCTTAAAGTGCATCCAGGAGAGCTTTTTGAGCCAGCATGTAGAAAGTCCTACAAGAGAGGGGGCGGTACTGGACCTAATTCTAGGGAATGTGGCCGGCCAAGTGGAAAAAGTGCTAGTAGGTGAGCACTTTGGTGATAGTGACCATAATATGGTAAGATTTAAGGTGGTCATGGAAAAGGACAGGGATGGGCCGGAAATAAAGGTTCTAAATTGGGGGAAGGCCGATTTTAATAGGATAAGGCAGGATCTGGCCAAAATGGACTGGGATCAGCTACTTGTAGGAAAATCCGCATCGGAGCAATGGGAGGCTTTCAGAAGGGAGATTGAGATCATACAAGGGCAACATGTTCCCGTAAAGGTCAAGAGTGGTTCCAAAAACCACAGGGAACCGTGGATGTCAGGGGATATACGGGAATGGATTAGGAAAAAAAGGAGGGCTTTTGGTAGATACAAAAGGCTAAAGACGGAGGAAGCCCTAGAGGAGTACAAAAAGTGCAGGGGGATACTTAAAAAAGAAATTAGGAGATCAAGGAGGGGCCATGAAATAACACTGGCGAGCAAAATAAAGGAAAATCCGAAGATGTTTTATAAGTATATTAAGGGTAAAAGGATAACTAGGGAAAAAATAGGGCCCATTAGGGACAAAAGTGGCAATCTGTGTGTGGAGCCGGAAGATGTAGGAGGGGTTCTAAATGAATTTTTTGCATCTGTTTTCACTATGGAGAAGGACGACGTAGACATAGAAATAGGGCGGGGGGACTGTGATATGCTCGAACATATTAACATCGAGAGGGAGGAGGTATTGGCGGTTTTAGCTGGCCTAAAAATGGATAAATCCCCAGGCCCCGATGAAATGTACCCCAGGCTGCTGTGTGAGGCAAAGGAGGAGATTGCGGGGGCTCTAACACATATATTCAGGACCTCTCTGGCCACAGGGGATGTGCCAGAGGACTGGAGAACCGCTAATGTAGTACCATTATTCAAGAAGGGTAGTAGGGAAAAACCGGGGAACTACAGGCCAGTGAGCCTAACATCAGTGGTAGGAAAATTACTGGAAAAAATCCTGAGGGACAAAATTTGTCTCCACTTGGAGAGGCAAGGATTAATCAGGGATAGTCAACATGGCTTTGTCAAGGGAAGATCATGTCTGACTAATTTGATTGAATTTTTTGAGGGGGTGACTAGGTGTGTGGATGAGGGTAACGCAGTGGATGTGGTATACATGGATTTCAGTAAGGCCTTCGATAAAGTCCCGCACAGGAGACTGGTCAAGAAGGTAAGAGCCCATGGAATCCAGGGTGCCTTGGCACATTGGATACAAAACTGGCTTAGTGGCAGAAGGCAGAGGGTGATGGTCGAAGGTTGTTTTTGTGACTGGAAACCTGTGGCCAGTGGGGTACCACAGGGATCGGTGCTGGGTCCCTTGCTGTTTGTGGTCTACATTAATGACTTGGATATGAATGTAAAGGGTATGATCAGTAAATTCGCGGATGATACTAAAATTGGTAGGGTGGTAAATAGCGAGGAGGGTAGCCTCAGTCTGCAGAACGATATAGATGGGTTGGTCAGATGGGCGGAACAGTGGCAAATGGAATTTAACCCGGAAAAGTGCGAGGTGATGCACTTTGGGGGGTCTAACAAGGCAAGGGAATACACAATGAATGGTAAGACCCTAGGCAAGACGGAGGGTCAGAGGGATCTGGGTGTGCAGGTACACAGATCCCTGAAGGCGGCGGAACAGGTGGATAAGGTGGTAAAAAAGGCATATGGGATACTTGCCTTCATTAGCCGAGGCATAGAATATAAGAGCAAGGAGGTTATGATGGAGCTGTATAAAACACTGGTTAGGCCACAGCTGGAATACTGTGTGCAGTTCTGGTCGCCACACTACAGGAAAGATGTGATCGCGTTAGAGAGGGTGCAGAGGAGGTTCACCAGGATGTTACCAGGGCTGGAGCGCTTCAGCTATGAAGAGAGACTGGGCAGATTGGGTTTGTTTTCCTTGGAGCAGAGGAGGCTGAGGGGGGACATGATTGAGGTGTACAAAATTGTGAGGGGCATAGATAGGATGGATGCTGAGGAGCTTTTCCCCTTAGTAGAGGGGTCAATAACTAGGGGGCATAGATTCAAGGTAAAGGGAGGGAGGTTTAGAGGGGATTTGAGAAAGAACTTTTTCACCCAGAGGGTGGTTGGAGTCTGGAACTCACTGCCTGAAAGGGTTGTGGAGGCAGAAACCCTCACAACATTTAAGAAGCATTTGGATGAGCATTTGAAATGCCATAGCATACAAGGCTACGGGCCAAATGCTGGAATATGGGATTAGATTAGACAGGGCTTGATGGCCGGCATGGACACGATGGGCCGAAGGGCCTCTATCTGTGCTGTATTACTCTATGACTCTATGACTCTATGACAGTCTGTGGTCTAGAGGGGGGTCTTGGGTCAGGTATAAAAGCACGGTTCTGTTGTTGGTTTTGTATAGGGGGGTGGGGGACATTGGTGGTCCTGTTTGGGCTCCCAATGGTAGAGGGGGTGGGAGGGCTGCGTCTTTTGGCAGTGTTTATGAGGTTTCTTGCGAAGACCCACATCCGCTGTTTGAGTAGATGTATTTCGTCATAGAGGTCCCTTGTGTTGATGTTTGGATGATGGGCCAGGGAGACGTTGGGGAGGACAGAACATCTCGTGTCGATCTCCCTGTTGGTGTTGTGGATTATATAGGCTGGGGTGTCCTTTCTGGGCAGTAGTGTGGAGATCACGATCCGCGCCTCGGGGAATTCCCTGCTGGCCTTTTCCGCCATCCTGCTCACCGCCCTAGCAGTGCCTTCCTGTAGGGTGCGTAGGTCGTTCGTGCCTGTGTGGATCACAATCCATTTGGGGCTTCCAAGGGATTCTTTGTTCAGGATCTTCATTGCTTGGTCTGTGTTGCTGCACCATTTTTTCAGGACTTGATGGTCTGGGAACAGCCTCTGGGGGTCCAGAAACTTTCCGTTGGAGTCGGTCAGCAGGACCGCCTGAGGGGCTGGTTTTTCAGACTGGGTAACAGTAGTCTGGGTAGGACTCGCCTGGTGGCTGGTTGTTGGCTGGGTTTCTGGGATATGTTGTGTGGCAGGAGCGGGGTTTGTGGCTTTCGGTGTGTCTTCGTGTGGGGTGGCATCCGGCGGGTTCTGTGTCCTTGTGTGTGTTGTTTTTGTGTCCTCAGGTTTTTGGACCTTAAGAGGTTTGTGTTGCCTGCTGAGCCTTTCTACGGTCTCCTTCGTTTTGTTTCGTTGAGTACGGAGTTCTTTGATCTCATTTCTTTGCTCCTCTATATGGTCTTTCTCAGCTTGTGGATGGTGGACTCGTGTTCCGTTTTTAGCTGTTTGAATTCCTCCTTCAAATTCTTGGCCAGTGTTTCTCTGTATTCATTGAAATCAAGTTCTAGTTTGGCCAGATTCTCTTTCATCATTTTGTTTTCGTTGAGAGGTATGGGGGGGTTGGAGATGGACAGGGAGGTGTTTTCCTCTGCTGGTCTCTCTTCTTCTTCCTCCACTTGGCTCTCATCATCCTCTGTTCGACTCTCTTTTGCTTCCTGTCCATTGGTCCTCTTTGTGTCTGCCTTAGTTTTCAACTGGGGGAATTCCTTTTCGAAGGAGTCTAGATTTTCCACATTCCCCTGTATCATGATCTTTCTATTTTTGTTGTAGTAGCTTATGGTTAGCAGGGGGTCATCTTTATCTAGGTTTCCATCTTTACATATTTTCAGTCTGCCTCCACTGCCAATACCTTCACTGGAGATGTATGTGTAGTGTTTTTGTAAAGTCTCCTTCCAGGAGGTGACGTATTCGGTGTAGAATATGAGGTTGTTCTTCAGCTTCGTCCCTTTGTGTGTGGTATAGTCAACGTAGAGGATCTCTGGGTTATTTTTCTCTCTCTCTCTCTCTCTCTCCCTTTCTCTCTCTCTCTCTCTCTCTCTCTCTCTCCCTTTCTCTCCCTTTCTCTCTCTCTCCCTTTCTCTCTCTCTCTCCCTTTCTCTCTCTCTCCCTTTCTCTCTCTCTCCCTTTCTCTCTCTCTCTCTCTCTCTCCCTTTCTCTCTCTCTCTCTCTCTCTCTCTCCCCCCCTTTCTCTCCCTTTCTCTCCCTTTCTCTCCCTTTCTCTCTTTTCTCTCTCTCTCTCTCCCTCTCTCTCTCTCTCTCTCTCTCTCTCTCTCCCTTTCTCTCTCTCTCTCTCTCTCCCTTTCTCTCTCTCTCTCTCCCTTTCTCTCAGTTCAGTTCAGTTCAGTTCAAATGCTTTATTGGCATGAAAGTTTACAGAGAACCATATTGCCAAAGCTTACATAGCAAAAAGGTACAGTTTTCCAACATTCTGTAGGTGTCAATCGATTTGACATTTGTTGGGTATATACAATATTACTTTTAAACAATATTAATTTTAAACAGTCTTTCTACTTCATTTGGTACGTTCAATATTAATTTTAAACAGTCTTACTTTTAAACAGTCCTCAGGTTGTGACATGTTGTTACATATTTAGCCCCAAGGTATGGTCTGTCTCCTTCTCCTAGGACTAATCTCAATTTTGACAGATCATCCAATTCCTTGAAATCTGGGGTTGTTTGGCTTAGCTTGTTGAATAATATGTTTCTTGATGTGTTGAATTTTTCGCATTTTAGGAGGAAATGCATTTCTGTTTCAACCTCGCCGGCCAGACATTGATCGCATATTCTATTCTCTCTAGGCTGCCAGGATTTCTTGTATCTGCCTTTTTCAATTTCCAGTTGGTGGTCGCTTAGTCTGTACCTGGTGAGGGTCTGTCTCTGTTTTGTGTCTCTGATGGTCGTGAGGTAGTCTGCCAGTTTATATTCTCTTTTTAGGGCCCGGTAACATTCTAATCTGCTTTGGCTTTCGGTTATTTTGTTCCAATGTTCCAGGTAGGTTTCTTTGCATTTTTTTAATGATTTGGTTCACTCGGATTGGTGTTTGGACGGCTGTGTTGGTCTGGGGCTGGTCAGGGTCCGGCTGAGTACTTAGTTTCAGTAGCAGCTGACTCAGGGGACTCTTTTCTGGGTTTAGCTCTTGGGTCTGAAAGGCTTTGAAATGAAGGGTGTCTGGGGAGCTAGATTTGAGGTGATTTAGGAAGTTTAGTGCTCGTTTTTGGATGTTTATTATCAGTGGGTATCTGCCTAGTTCGGCTCTGCATGCATTTGTTGGCGTTTTTCTTTGGGTGCGAAGGATGCTTCGGCAGAATTCTGCATGTAGGGCTTCTATTGTGTGTTTTTCCCATTTAGTGTAGCTTTGGTGATTTAGCGGGCCCCATACTTCACTACCGTACAGTGCAATGGGCAGGATTATGCTGTCAAAAATTTTGAGCCAGATTTTGATTGGGATTTGGATGTTGTAGAATTTTCTTTTTATTGCATATAGGGCTCTTCGGGCTTTTTCTTTTAGTGCATTCACTGCTATGCTGAAGCTCCCTGATGCTGTAATAGTTAGACCAAGGTAGGTGTAGCTCATAGTGTGTCCTATAGTGGTATCACTGAGGGTAAACTGGTATTTGTTTTCCTGACATCTGGGTCTTTTCTGAAAAATCATGATGTTGGTTTTCTTTAGATTTACTGTTAGAGCCCAATTTTGGCAGTATTTGTCGAGTAGGTCTAGTTGTTGCTGTAATCCCTGTTCTGTGGGAGACAGCAGAACCAGGTCGTCCGCATAGAACAGGGACTTCACTTCTCCATCCAGGAGACGGAGACCTGGTGACTCGCTTTGCTCCAGCATGTCTGCTAATTCATTTATGTATATGTTGAACAGGGTCGGGCTCAAATTGCAGCCCTGCCGGACGCCTCTTCTCTGGGTGAAGAAATCGGTGCGTTTGTCTCCAATTTTGACCCCGCATTTGTTTTTCAGATACATTGATTTAATAAGGTCATAGACTTTGCCCCCTATTCCACACTGAAGAAGTTTATAATAGAGCCCTTCGTGCCATATAGAGTCAAAGGCTTTCTTGAAGTCGATGAAACAGGCGAATATTTTCCCATTTTTTGTTTGGTGTTTATGTTTTTCAATGAGGGTGTGAAGGGTATAGATATGGTCGGCGGTGCGGTGTTTTGGAAGAAAGCCTATTTGTTTTTTTCTGAGGATATTATGTTTGTTAAGAAAATCAAGTAATCTACTATTTAGAATACTGCAGAATAACTTCCCTAGACAACTGTTGACACAGATGCCGCGGTAGTTATTTGGGTCTGATTTGTTTCCACTTTTATATATGGGGGAGATTAGTCCTTGGCACCAGATATCGGGAAAACAGCCTGAGCGTAATATGATGTTGAATAGTTTGAGTATCGCACCCTGCATCTCCATATTGCTGAACTTTAGCATTTCATTTTTGATGTTGTCTGGGCCACAGGCTTTCTTTAGGTGGAGAGATTTTGTTTTTGTGGCCAGTTCTTTCCATGTGATTGGGGAGTCTAGAGGGTTTTGGTTGTCTTTAATTGTTGCTTCTAATGTGTGGAGTTTTTCTGTGACCTGATGTTGACTTGGGTTTGTTTTGTTTTTTGGGATGTCTTTGTAGAGGTTTTCAAAATGTGTTCTCCAGATGTCGCCATC